>NC_048438.1:1981634-2063476 GCF_004353265.1 Vitis riparia | reverse complement strand
CAATAGATTTAGAAGTGTACATGTCAATTCCATCAGTAGCTTCTTTCTACCATGTAATTAAAAGCAAAAAGCAAATTTAGGAATGCCGAAAAAGCTACAACAAGTGGAGGTTATGTTTATTAAACATTGGCTCCCATTATATCCCCCTTTTAGATGCTCACTACACACATGTTGGCCTTGGTCATGCTAATTAAATTTAACAGGGATCATGGAAGAGTCCATTTCTACTGAAATTTTTATTGTCCTATCCCCTTATAATATGAAGGCTAGAAGCCTCACTCCTTTTAATTTCGTACTTTTTAATATTTTATTTTCATTATATGCTGGAACCTCTTCATGTCCACATGCTCTTTCAGTTAGAATATTCCTGTGAACTATTGGGGGCATCATCTTTTTAGCTGTTTATTTAGGAAATCATTAATATGTCCAAATTAGCATTTGTAGCCAAAGCTAAGCAATTGGGATTGTACTGATATCTTTATCTTTCCGAAACTGAAAGTTGATTGTTTTCTATTTCTGCTTCTGTCTGCCTCTTATTTTGTTTATTTTTTCTTTTGTGGAAATTAGACTTGGAAATTGAAATTTTATTTGCAGTTTGAATTCTATCTCTTGTTGGCATGGGTGTCTTCCAATGTCTATATTTTTATGCTTCTTTTTTTTTTTTTTCTCTCTGTGTGTCTTCTTTGCATTTCCATCTGGGGGTGGTCGCTGCATTTATATGTGAGAACATCAAGAAACACAATCAATTCCCAGCCAACCCCAACCTTCCTTAACTTCATTATTTACTGGGCATGTGAGTTTCAAGACCTCTTTCAATGCCAATTATCTACAGCTCATTGGTACAATTTGTTGTTATACATGCTAATATATTTAAACAAAAAATAATCAGGTAACAGTGTGAGGACCCTCAACTCTTGAGGTATTTGTTAGAGGATTTCATGATTTCTTGTCATACCGCTTTTTTTCTTTCTCTTTTTTTTCCTCTGTTGATTGGAAACAAGAATGTATTAAAATGGACAAAGAGAATACATGAGAAGGATGATGAATACTCCCTAGATTTACAATAGCTAAACAAAAAAGAAAGAAAAACATACTCCAATATACTAAGAAGACCTATACATCAACGTAGAACCAAAAGAGAAAAATCAGCACAAAACCTCTCAATTGAATGAGGTTGTAAACATCTTAACAACCATGAGGTATGGTATAACAACATCTCGATTGGATAGGATCATAATGAATTTCCTCTCCTCATTATTCGAGCCCTTATGACCTACACACTGAATGCTGGTAGAATGAATAACATTGAGAGGGATGCCCTTGAATGGCATGATATAGAATGCCCATAAAGATGAATAGACATGAATTAGATCCCAAATTGTCTCTGGGGTTCTCTCCTTGTTCTCGAAAATCCTAGCATTTCTTTTCCTCCACACAGACTATATCAACGAAAGACAAGTGATGTGTCACAAGGCTTTGCCTTTGATGGAGCTCTTCAAACCCCTATATGAGATGGTCATCATATCACAAATAAGGAACCCAATCCAAATTGTTTAATCTGAATAGCCTTTGCCATAGGCTGCAAAGTCATTGAGCAGTGTAAAAAATGATGATAAACTGTTTCTTCACTCCTTGAGCACAAAATGTAATATCTAGGGCTAAGGGCTTTGTAAGGTCTTCTTAATTGTAGCATGTCATTAGTGTTCACCTTATGTGCCACTCACCAAGCAAAGACTTTGACTTTAAATTTCCATAGAAATTTAGAAGCAAAGAGATGAATTGTGTCTGTAGGATACACCAGGCTAATAAAAAAGACTTCACCGAAAATAAGTTGGTGGAACACAATGACCAAGCTCTTGCATCTGGAAGACAATGAACTGTGTCATACCACTTTTAGATTTAATGTTGCACCCTAATGCCCTTTTTTTACCCCTAGTGGTGACTCTTGGCTTGAAGGATGGCTGATCCTTCCTTGTTTCTCTTATGCATTTTAATGAACTGTTTGTTTCTAATCAAAACAAAATTTCACAGTTCTGATTGCAGCTACCATGTCAGTAATTGTATATTTAGATGATGTATTCATGCCAGCTATATGCTATACAGTGCATTTCATTTTGGTTCATTGACTTTGTGTGGTTATACCATATATTGTGTAGGTTGATGGCTATCTTCACAATGAGAAGGAGAAGCAATTTAAAAAGATTATTTGGGAAGCAATGAACAAGGAGTACCTTGAGGTGAGCTGATTCATATCTGGTTTGATTCAATTTTTTTTATTAACTGCATTCTATAGATATTTGACCATAGGTCTAATTATAGAGTTAAGACATGATATATAAATCAAGTTATATTCGAGATGGTTATGTGGTAGATTTTTGGGAGTTTGCTTCAAAGCCCTATGGATGAGGCCTTTTCTCCCTTCTTCAGGATAGCTAAAACAAAACTATTGTAATCTACTTGTCTTATGACACATATGAGATAAGGGAAGTTATCCTTGTATATAATTTTTTTGGGCTATGCTTAAAGAAAATCACTGTAGTTTTAGAAAATCTTTTTATTTTTGTTTTTTAAAATAAATATTTTTTAGCATTTTTGTTAAAAATAAAACATCATTTTATATAATAAGATAAAAGGATAAAAAAAAGGTAAACATGATGAAAAAATATTATCAAATAAATAGCAGCACTATTATATAAAAAGAAGCTTAAAAGAAGACAAAAATGACTTATACAAAAAATGCTAAAAATGATTTATCAAACAAGCAAAAGATTAAGAATGAAGGATAAAAGGATATAGAAGATGATGAATGATTTATTAAGGATAAATAACTAGCAGATAAAAGAAAAAGATTAAGATGATAGAAATGGTTTTAGGATAAGATATATATGCTTTAGGATAACATAAATAAATAATCGAAGATGTTCAGGGCAAATATGCAGTTGGGAGCTGATTTTTGGTACAAAACTGGCATTTTTTTTTTTTTTTTAAAGTGGACATACTATTTCGAATTTTTTTGTTCAGAATTTGTACACTAAGTTTGTTCCCAGACATTTTCAGTGAACTGAAATGTGTTCTTTTTCCCCTTAAATATATATAAACAAATAACATGAGGTCAATATTTACAGGAACAAGCAGCTAAGGAAGCAGCTGCAGCAGCTGCCAAGGAGGCCTATGAGGCCAGTTTCAAGGATAATCCAGAGGGCTTAAAAGCTGCACAGGAACTTGCTGCAGCTACTGCAGCAGCTGTGGCAAAATCAAGAAAGGTAATAGTCTTATTATATCATTTGTGGATACTACTTTATATGTCTATGATGGAAATAGCCCTTGCCTGTAAGTAATCATGTTCTACTTGTCTCACCTAATTTATTCAATGTATTGACCAGTCAAATAAAATGTTTCTGAATTGTTATGATGAAGATCTGTGTATATCATCTTTTGATTGGTTATAGGAGTTTCTTAACCTCAGTCCATTTATTAAATGTCAGGATGGGACATCTGTTTTTGTTAAATTTGTACATATGTGAAGTATGAACTAGGTTTTGCAACTTTGGCATGGCTTAGGAAAACAAATCCAGCTGTTTTGCATATTTGGTGATGTAATGCAATAATATAATGTGTACTTGGTCGGACATGAACCCCTGGAAATACAGACATGAGGATAGGGATATGTGTCTTTTCTCCTGTCTCCACGGAGTTATCACATTTTAGGATATTCTTTAGTTTTTGTGTAAGAACATGGCATATAGCCTTCAATAGTAAAGTCAAATATACTGGCATGATATAAGCCATGTGTTATTTTCTCAATAGTAGGGGTATCATACTCTTATAGTTTTGTGTGCAAGTGATAAAGCTGGTCTAATCTTTACTTTTTCAAATTATTCAAACCCTTGAAATCCTGGGGATTTCAGACCTTTTTTTTTCTTCTTGCTATCAGGGCCTTTATTAGCTGAGAATAGAAATGTTGTTTGAAGAATTGACAGGATTAACAGAGCGATATGCCATTTCGGCTTCAATGTTGTGCTGATGTTATTTGCAATGGAAGATGTCAGATTGTTAAATGATGTTGCTTCTGGGTTCAGGAATTGTGCAGTGATCATTCTTACAACTCCTTCAGTATACATGGAGATTATTTTCACATTCATTATGTCAGACTAGTTGAGCAACGCTACTTATAGGTTCAGAGTAGTCTGGAGATTGTTCTAGCAATTCCTCCAAAATATACCAAGATTATTTCACATTCTTTAGGTTGGCCCAGTTAACCAATGTTACTTCTAGATCAGAGTAGCGCTGAGATCCTTCTAGCAATTCCTTAAGAATGTGTGGATATTTTCACTTGTGTGTGGATGTAGGTGTGGGAGTGGATGTGGTTGGTTGTCTACATGTGTTTGGGTGTTGGGATTGGTGTAAGATCTAAAAAAAACCTATGGCCCCACTAGACCAGGTCTGCACAAAATTGAGAAGTTGAGTGAGTTACTGGACAGAGAAGGGCATTCATATACATACACACACATACATACATCTCTCTCTCTCTCTCTCTCTCTCTCTCTCTCTCTATATATATATATATATATATATATATGTATATATATATATATATATGTATATATATATATATGTATATAATGTAAAAGAAGATATATTTAAAATTTTCCCAAGGTTCCAGAGAGGAAAAAGAATTTCCAAAGGATCCAGGGTAGGAAATTTGTAGTTACACTGATCAAGCAGAATGGTTGGTTGAATGCAGACACCAAGTAAGCATTTCTTTTTAAGTAATCAAATTTGATTCTTCCAAATATGGAAGGTATACAACAAAAGATCAAACACAGCCTGAGAAAGAATAGGACCAGAAACCTGGAAGCAACAAAATAACAATTAGAACAAAGCTCCATGTTACACTACTAGCACGAACATGCACCATCGCCTTGCCCTTTGTTGTTGCTGTTATCAATGCATCCCCAACCATTTTATCAACTTGCACCACCCTATCACCAACAATACCATAAAACACACACACCACTACCAATTCCAAGTCGCATGATGTGTACCAGCCATCCAGCTCCTATGGCTGCCATAGCCCACCAGCTTGAGTTGTTGACTTTCTTTTTATGCAAGTAAATATATTGCTTATTGACATGGAATTTTCTTTGTGCTTTAATTTTTATTTGTTCTCGGTGGATCTTTATTTGCAGGAAAGGCAGCAGAAACGTGCTGCAGAAGCAAAAAATACGGTTCCTGCTCAAACTGCTGCAGAAGCTACACGGCAAATGCTAACTAAGAAGGTATTGATGCTAGAGTGAAAGTATGAACTCAAATTTCCTATGTCTACTGAACTATAAACTAGGGCTTTAGGCAACCAAAAGAATGGATTTCCGAAACAATCTTAGAACTAGAGTAGTAGCACAAATCTGATAAATAGGAAAGACAGATTTTCAGCTAGTAATCTGGATCCACCAATAGTGTGAAAGTCACACATTTTAAACTTGTAATAATCTAGAAACTTAATTTTTGTAGGAAATAAGAATAGAGTTTTAAAATGAGATTTTGGTTTTGGGAGCAATCAAAGGTAGCTGAGTGACTATATGTATGTCTATGTCAGATACCGACAGGTGACTAGCCAACTTGAAGAAATGATAAGGTTTTAGCCTTGATTGACATCTTTAGGGGCATTTCATTGTTGACTTGATGCACTAAATATGAAGGAAACTAACATACATTCACAAATATGTACATGTCAATATACATCTAAACACAGACATGAATATTTATGCATGTATTTGTGCATATTTGTGTGTCTATTTATGTATATATCTGTGTCTATATGTGTGGTCTGCCTGTATGTGCACATGTATGCAGATGTATAACTTATGTGCTGGAAGATGTGGGAAACAAGTATGCTTCAACCATGCAGTAGAATGAAAAACTTTATGCTGTGTTTAGGGAGGATTAAGTAACTTTATGCCATGCTATATGTAAGCAAGACATGCATTCTTTTGTCTAAGGGACTTGAATGTTTTGTTCACTATGAGCTATGTTGCATGGGTTCAGGTATGAGTGTTAGATGCGGGTATGTGTTAGGTGTTTGATCCTTCACAATGCAAATTTTGGGATAGGGAGACTCGGCTAAAAAATAGCCAAAAAATGGGCATAGGTATTGGGATGTCATAATAAAAGGAAAATCAATTAAATGTAAATTGGAAGTGAAGATATCATTTTTAAAAGCTCCCATCTTTTCCCTCTAATCCCTTTTTTCTCTTGATCCCTAAATATTCTTACAAAAAATTCACTTTTCTGCTAACTCTTATTTTTTTCTAATATAATTATTACTAAGAAAGTTGAAAGAATAAAAAGACATCAATGAAAAAATCCACAACTACACCCAAAGTAAAATAGGAATGTCTGACAAGGATTCCATACCCCCACCCATGTCATGTCATGTCAACACAGTACATTGGATGAAATTGAAGGATGTAGGTATCAAAGACCATGAATGCGATTTCACTGTTGTTGTCTGCTCTCATAGACCACAGCTTCATACTTTTTCTTCTCCAATACTGCATCTTATAGGCCAGCTTTACATTACATTTCTTTGTCTTGAAAAGAGTATTGACAAATTAGTGAGTAGCATGTGGTATTGCACCATATCATGGTCCAACGTTATATCCATGAGCATGTTTATCATTCCCATGTACTGATAGATAATGATATGGTTTCTTTGCAGAGACTTAGTTCAAAAATCAACTATGATGTATTGGAGAAACTTTTTGACGATTCTGTAAGTTTATTCTTTTTCCTTGGTTTTCAATTTTTTGAGGTGGTACCCTTTCAGTTTTCCCTTCTTTTGGTACATGAACAAACACACTTCTTGTTTTTGAGTTTTAAAGTCATAGGATCAACAATAGTGAAGATTTGCCGAGAATTCTCATCCATTGAATGATTTGATTGTTTCTAGAACTCCTGCTTATACTTGGAATGAATTCAACAAGCAACTTTTGATATACCAGCCTTGCATAAAAACAAACATTTTAGTGAAAATTTACTAAAGAGAACACTTTCTGATAACTAAATGAAATCAAATTAACACCAGATAAGGATGAGAATGGACAAAATTCTTAAACAAATGCCTAACAACTTGACTCAAAACACCCTACAGTTTCAAATCCTTCCAAACCCAAGCTTGCTGGAACCAAATAGATTATGTGGTAGCTATGGTGAGAGCACTGGGATTTCCTCCTTTTTTTTGGTATTGCTGAAAATTAGTCTTAAGAAATTTATTGAAGCATCAAAGGTCACAGAATATCTCCAATTTTAAATGCAGTTGTATGCATTCACTTATTTTGACAGGTGCCTTCAGAAAACCCCAAGAAAATTCGGACTGAATCACAAACTGAGACTAATGACCACAAAGCCCCCATGAGCAACAAAAAGCTTGAGCCAGAGGAAGATGACTTGGCACCAGAGGATGAATTTGGATACGAGGGGGATACTGGAGGACTGTATGGCAATGATTTGTATGGGGAAGGATATGATTATGATGACGATTATGGTGATGATGGATACTACTAATGGGACTATTCCCTCTTTCTCTCCCTCTCAATATCTCCTCCTGCCATCTTGGGACGAGGCTGAAAAGAAATGGGAAAGTGGGTGGGCAAAGATTAGACCAAAATTGAGTTATTCACCTATCATGATGCCATAAGTTATTGCGGTATGGGCTCATTCCTTTCCAGCAATCTTTTCACTCTGGATGTAGTCTTTATCTTTCAAATGTGACTGATAGCAACAAAAATATAGGAAGTCCTTTATCCTCATCTACGGATATTCCTCCTTTCTTTTTCCCCTTTTCTTCATTTCTTCTTATGTATTCTATAGTGAGGGTGTTGAGACTGTACGGCTGAGCTGCTCTGGACTATACTCACTGGATCTAATATGAGATATTTTGTTATTGATTGACACTCACTTGTAACAATAGTTCTATTCAGCAATGAAGGGTATTTTCTAATAAACCTAGATGGCACTTTCAAGTCTCTAATTTAATGGGGTTTTCTTGTATCTGAAGTTGCTTCACCCTCTTGTTGAATTGGAGAGTGGATGAATGGGAGAATTATTGTATTTTTGAGAACTCCCAAAGAACTCTTCTTGTTACTTCTTGAATCCAACTGTTGGTTGTCTATGCAATCCAATGTTTTTAGGTTTATTTGATTAAAAGGGTTATTGAAAATTCAAATTTGAAAATCTATTCTTTCATTTTTTTGGTTTTTTGATAAAAATATTCATTATTTTTTTATAAAAATGATTTTTTCCTTAAAACTTAATTAAAAAGGTGGAAGACATTTATGTCAAAAATAGATAATTTTTTTGAGAAAAAAATAGAAGAGATTAGATTTACAATTTAGGGGATTCATCTTGGAATCACTCTCTGATTGATTTGATTCTCCTGTTCCATTTAAGATACAAGCAAGGACTCTCCAATAAAGCCCAAAAATGAGAGTTTTTTTTTTTTTTTAAATATTATTAAAGAAATTGCTCGGAAAATAAACAACAAATAAAGTACTTACATATTCAAAAGATAATTTATTTTTTACACTCAGTTTTTGTACTGAACTTGTTTTAAATATTAGTTTTGTAATTATATATATATATATATATATATATATATATATATATTTTTGTAATTAAACAAAAAATGATTGTACTTGTGTAAGGAGGCCCCCACAGTGCCCCAGACTCGAAGGGAATATCTGAGTAAGCATCCACAAGAGGAATAGCTGCAATAATGAGCAACACACCCACCACTGTGCTGCAAACACACATGTCATGGCACCATTTTTAATGGCTCATAAAGCAAGAGCCTTATATTCATTACAAAATGCATATATATGTAGATTCAGTGTACTATAGCATTAATAATCAAGGCAGACAAAGATGATAAAGCTAAGGCACCAAACCAAGTATGATAGAAGCTGCCACCATTGCTCATCTCTGTGTGTGTCTTAGTTTCTCTCAAGCATATACATTTAACCTACTTTCAGAGGGCATTGTCCCACTAAATTCATTAGTGGGCATGCAGCTTTCAATAATGTGTGTTGTGTTGTGTGCTGCCACTGCCATGTGTGTGGAGTTGCCCCCGCCATGTGTGTGGAGTTGCCCCCCTACCAAACAATTTTCAACACAATAATGCTGCTCTTTCTTGAAATTATTGTCTTTGTTTCTTAATACAATTGTGGTTTTGATTAGAGATTATAATATTTCATTGTACAAGATATTTTATGCTTCTTTTTTATTTTTTAAAGGGTCATTGCACATCTTGCAACTTCTAGAACAAGTGCTTCTTTTTTCTTTCTTTCTCTTTTTTATTTTTTTTATTTTTTTATTTTTTTAAAGATGTATCTAAGAGATTAATTTTCATTTAATTTTAAATTTTGAAATCCACTCCTCAAAAGGTATTTTACAAGAGCTATTTAGGCCAGGGTTGGTAAAAGCTAAGATATACTATTTGCGTTTGAATTCCTTAAAAGTAATAAAAAAAAGAAATGGAGATAATTTTACTTACCTCAATTGAGGTTTTAACTAAATACAATTTGTTCTCTGTTTGAAAATTCATCGGATATCTCCTTTATTTTGAAACAGAGGGGAGGTGAGTAAAAATATCAAATGAAAAGGATATGTAAGATGATGAAATTTCAAATCCATGGGGTTAAGTGTATTTTGACAAAACTTCATAGAGGTCAATAAAATTAATCCAAGAAAAAAAAATATTAATTGTTTCTTTATAATTTGATAATATGAAAAAAATTAAAGGAGAAGGAAATTTTTTTTAAAAAGATTTTTCTCTCTATTTTCTTTAGATAAAGGTAAAAAAAAAGTTTAGTGATTTTTTTTCCAAAGATAACCAAAAAGTTTGTAGGTTTATAAAAGATTTTTATTTCAAAATATTTTATTGATAGTTGAATACATTGCAGAGCTTGTTAGTTGTCATGACTCATGAAGAGTTTTTATAAATAAAACAACACCTAAATATTAACATTTATAGTGGGATATTTTTGTATAATAACTTACTTCAAAATTTTGAACATTATGAGAAATAATATATTATCAAGTATCAAATATAACTCTTCTCAATGGTTTTTATACCCTTAGATTATATTTGGTTCTAGAAAATATTAAAGAAAAAAATATGAAATTAAATGAGTTTTTCATGTTTGATTTCATTATGGAAAAAACGAAGGAAAATAAAATATAATTAAAATTAATTAAAATTTTATGTATTTTAAAATTATATAATTTTTTTATAATAGAGAAAAATAAATGAAATGAGTTTAAAGAAATATTTTTAAAAAGTTTATTGACTTTAATTATTTTTCCTTCGCTTTTTCATTTTTTTTTAATTATTATTATTTTTTATTTTCTTTCCTTCACATTTTCCCCCAAGTTTTCTAGGAACCAAACATAGCCTTACAGTCCCATCCATGCCAATTTTCCTTATAAGATGCACCGACTATCTTAATGATAGTCATGGTGATGTTGCATTTGGCTCAATTAAACAAAACCACCATTCATTTATTGTACTTAACATCAAGATTATAATTTAATATCGTAATAATTGAATGTCCTCGTCTAATCTCACTTGTATATATAAGTAAAATATAAATATGATTAAACCATTAAAAAATTATGATCACGAGTACAAAAAATATTACTTGGAGGAAGAAGAATATGACCTATGACAAAAATGATTAGAATACAAATAATACAATAGGGTACGAAACGAGCAACCCAAATATGAATAATATGATTAAGGTACAAACTTTAACGATCTTAATTAAGAAGATTTATGAAATGGTAAGGTTTATTTATTAATTAATTTTATTTTTTAAATGTAGTTGCATTAAAAATCCACCATTGGAAACTTGGTCAGCAACAACAAACCGTTCCCCTTTAAATCTACAAGATCTCAACTGTACCCCACTGTATGAGACTAGAACAGGCTCATTGTTCACAGAAGTCCAATATGTACACACAAAAAGTCTGCATTGTGGGAACATAAGAGATAAGAACAACACCATAAAGGGGATGTTTTTCTTTAGGTACACATACCAATATGCGTGAGAATATATAATAATTAAGAAGATTTCACCCTTATATTATTATCAACACTGTCCTCAGTTGATAGCCTTAAGATTGCATTTTGGGATAGAAGAAATTGCACCAACAATTAATGGAGAAAGAAAAAAAAAACTCAAATCTAGTCATCCACTGTTTGGTGGGGGCACTTGTTAGCCTCTACTACACGTTTATCTATGATATCAAATTATATATTTGATATAATTTGTGACATTTAACACTAATATCATATTCATTCATAAGAAATATGAATTTTCAAAGTGTTTACTCAATATTAGTTAATCTAAAATAAATATTTAATTTCATTAAATGTCAATAGTTTATACAAAATATATTATAATGCTTCCCTTTAATACCAAAATGAAGACCAATATGGTTTCATAATAATAAAGGATCATGAAAGCCTATCTTGGTGGAGACAATATCGATAGCATGACATCAACTTTTGCATACTGTTGATTCTAATTATGAACATATATTACTATTCATTATCGATCTATTTATTCTCTAAAACTTTATGGATGGAAAACTGGAAGTTCATCCTGCACTTGTTTTAAATCCTCCTTGTATCTAATTTTGTATGTTATATGACATTTGTGAAAGAGGATAGTTAAATACACCAATCATCATAGGTTGAACTTGATATCATCCCATAAGTTGGAATAGGTTAGCTATAACTCATGAGTCATGACATAAATGTGGGGAAACCCGGATCTCTCTGTTCCCTATCCCAATTAAAATTAGGTTAGGTGCATGTAAAACTTCCTAAAGTTTTCTAAATCCTATGTACAAAAGAAAAATTGTATTTTTAAATAATAACAAGATTTAGAATGTGCATTAGAAAACATCATCTAAGATTTCGACGTTCCCAGATCTATTTCACGTGGTGAAAATGAAGGTTGAAGTTGTTGGAGGTTTCAAACACCCAAGATCTTTCGTTTGATGACTCTTCCTTGATCTTGGCATACAACCAGTGAAGAGGAAGAGAGGATAGAGGCTATGACTATCTCTTTCTCTCTCTCTCTCTCTCTATATGTTGGAAGACGACTCATTTCTAAAATGTGATGAAAACCTTAACCCCTAATGGGTATTTATAGGGTTCCCTTAACTAGACTTAAGTGACTTGAACCCACTAAGGGCTTGAGTCACTTAATCTAGTTCAAAATGTGCCCTAATTGATTAATTAACAATACAAGGTCATCTAATTACTTAATTAATCAAATCTAGAGACTTTGTTTACTTATTCCTGTGCAACTTTACGTAAGTACCAAAACACCTTTATCACAAAAGTGAACCTAAAGCTAATTCAACCCTTATAAACCATGTCATCAACGTAGAATTTGAGTAAGGACTATTAAGACCCATAAAATAGCATTGACTCCTTTAGAATTCAATTCTAAAGTTGATTTAATATTCCACTAAAGAAAATCAACTACACTCTAGTACCTTATGTAAATAACAATAAGACACTAAGTGCTCAAATCTATGAAGCTATTTGTTACATTTAGTCTCTCCATGAATTGGTGTCTGTAGTTTAATAAGGTGAAAACTATTAGCCTTTTAGGACTACTTCTACTATTCTTAAGTTACAAATCCTTTTATTATGTGTTCAATTGACATTTCTTACCTTTTTAAGAGTCTATGTTAAGTTCCGTTTAAAGAATTATTATGACTATAGTTTATATGAACACATCTCCTTAGAATTACCTAAGGGAACACTCTGTCTCAATCCTATGAGATATCATGGTGTCTCTATTGAGAATACCTGTTACTATTGGTTTACATCAATAGTGACCTATTCCATTTAAAATATATGATCAACTTACAATCTCACCCATAGGTTAAAACCATTACTAACTTTAGCACAAACTTAGTATTCTCTCAAGGTTGACAGTCAACACAATGAAACAACTTGGTGAAGTTATGACAACTTGATAGCCTTATGTTGTGATTCACCATAGGTCTTGTCAATGTGTAACCATACACACTAGAGCATTCACCATAGGAAACCCATCCTAATGGCCAAGACCAACCATCCCTCCAATTAAGATGCAATGCACTCTAATTTCTAATGGGTTGCCTAAGCCTACGAATCAACTATGAACAAGTCATCTACTTACAAGGAACCTATGATTTGGATATTTCATACAACTCCTAATGCACCTAAATCATGTACAATACGAGAGATGCATACTAGAATTCTTATAAGATATAATGCATGGAATGAAGATAGATAAAAATGAATTGAAAATTTATTAATAAATAATAAAATCTAGAAATTTGTTATATCTTATCATGCTTTTAAAGGCTTTATCTTAACAATAAGAAGGATAAATGTTAAACTTATTTGGACTCAAAACTTAAGGACTCAAAATTAGCAAAAACTAAGTCCACATTGAATATGGTCATTCTTTATTGTCTACTCTCTCTAGATAGCATTCTGATAGCCTTAATGTCTATAACAATTTTTCTAGAGACATGTCTTTCATCTTGTATGCAGTCTA
Organism: Vitis riparia; assembly: GCF_004353265.1. Lineage (NCBI taxonomy): Eukaryota > Viridiplantae > Streptophyta > Magnoliopsida > Vitales > Vitaceae > Vitis > Vitis riparia. Next base: position 2,049,851 of record NC_048438.1, on the reverse strand, counting down.
TGAAATTGGCTAAACCAACAAATGATATCAATGGATATTGACATTTTAGTCTTGTTCTCCAACATCCTATTGTTTCCATCATTATCATCATCTACACCATCGTCTCTTTCATTATCTCCCTCTTCTATTAAGCCATCACAATTGTAACTAGAAGTACTAGTACCATTGCTTGGTCCATACTTGTGGGTCAACACTAACACCATGAGGTTATGTTAGTAGTTGCACTACCCATTGAAATGAATTTGTTGTCTTTGTTAAGATTGTCACTATAAACTTCTTTGGACACCACTCTTTCAACATTAATGTCTGAATCACAAATATGTAAGATAATTTGTGGATCAATATTTCCATTATTATCACTTAAGTGTAAGGGTATGACCCAATAGAACAACTAGTTATCCTCTTCTCTTTCCTTGATTGAAATGTCTAATATCAAGGAAATTAATCTTCACAACTCTATCACTTCTATGTTTATATCTCATAACATTGGTTTTAAGCTGTAATAAATAAAAACTAATTGTTGGAGCTTGGGGTAAGTGAGACGATTTTATTGTTTGGTGTGGATTATATCAATGTGCTTTAATTTCTCTCACAAGCTAAAGATGAAGCAGTTTGTGATAGAATTATAATGACCAAATTTCTCAATGTAGGAGTATTGTTCTCATACATGAACTGCTATTTAGTTGGAGACAATTAAATGACATGAATATAACATTGTTACATGAATATAATAAAAAACATTTTGATGTTAGCATTCTAAACGCCGCTACTCAGAAAAAATACTCTTGAGAACCTTTTCTATCCTCATAGAAATTGTAGTTCGATCATCAAGTACTTTCTTAGTATTTTAAAAAATACATGCTACATATTCATATGACAATATTGAACTTTTAATAAATCTGGAAATAAAAATGCCAAAGAAAATTATAATTTGAATGAGTTTTCAATATAACACCATCAAATTTACGTTATTTCCAAATTAATGTAAGGCTTTGCCCATTTGCCAAATGCATCATATATAGCTTGAATTAGTGAGTGATTACTACTAACTCCATATTTGTATTGGAATCTTGGGTTAATCAAGTATATTATAAAGTTAAACATAATTGCGATATTGAGGGGAAAATATATTATTAAAAACTCATAAAAAATCAAAATGGATAGTAGTTAATAATTTAATAATAAATAATATGCTGAATGAAGTAGATGAAGAAGTGTTTTATTCTATAGTTCTGCGATGATGTTTAGCCTCTCCATAGAAGTGACTATTCGTTATCTACCTTATTTTTATTTTTATTTTTTGCATTTTTATTCCATTTTCTTGTATTAACCTAATATGTAGCCCTTAAATAGTTGAGGTTCTCTTTCAACATGAGAACTAACTTGCACACGAAGGGCATTGTCAGAACAACTTATGAATCCTTCAAGAACCATTTATAATGGCTCACAAATTGCCACTATATTTGCCACTTGTCCTGATAACCATATTCTTTGTCGAACTTCTTTTTTATTTCGTACCACTTGGTTTATGTTGTACCATGCTTCATTTATGAATATATATATATATATATATATATATATATATATAATATATATATAATTTCAAATCCATTTTTATTTTTATTTTATAAGATTGTCTAGGGCAATGTAATTGGTGGCAAGTCTTCTTGCCCCAAGTTTAATCATATCTTCACCACACGTTCTTCTCATATATGCAAGTTATTGACCATGATTATAGATAAAGTTGGTTATTTTTATGATGTGTTTATCATATGTGCAATATTTTATCTTTTTCCAATGTCTTTAAACATTAAATTGAGTTAGTGTGTTGCACATAAAGTTTAACGCAAATTGAACTTATTCATCAACATCCTCTCGACCTTCATGAATGTTGAACCATTGTTGTAACATTTAGGCTATATTTTTTTGGGTCAACATCTTTGATAACATCAGTTAGTAAATCAAATATATATTTGTACTCTTTGATTTGGTTTGATGCATCCACCAATTTGAGGAGGATTATGTTACCTTTTGAATACCTTGTGAAATTAATGATGCTAACTTCATCAACCCTATCCATTTATTAGACATGATTGTGCATTCATATATAATTCTTTTATTTTCTCTTTGGCCATCGATGTAAGCTTCCATTTCCTTGCCCTTCGTATCCAAGCACTTGTCCTTTCTCTCATATGAAAATAGAGTGGTATATTCATACCTCCAATATTGATATGGAACGAAAAAAAAAAAAAAAATTATAAATATAGTCAATAATTAATATTCATATTTTAATACTTAGTAATAATTCTGCACTATAAAGTCATAATAGATTAATAATTACTTATTTATTGTGCATAGATTATTGAAATATTTGGTTAAAAGGGATGGAATAATCCTTAAATCGAAAATTTAACATTTCTCATATTTTTTCTGGAAAAGTAACCCATTTTTTACATAAATACTCTTTTTCATTTTAAGTATTTACATGTAGGTTTTAAAAGAAAAAATTATTTTTACAAGAAAATGATGAGGACATTTTTGTCCAAATGATGTCAAAAAAGGGTGGGAGGTTAAATTTCAAAAATTGGGTTTTGAGATGCCATTTTAATCAAATAACCCTAGATTATTATGTTGTTGAAGTGGTGAAATGTTTTTTGTAGAATGATATTCTTATAGACAAAGAATTGTTTGATCAATTGCTTTATGGTTTCTTTGATTGAATCACCTTTGAATAAATCTCTAATGCATGCTCTAAAAATGGGTTTAGTTTATAGAATTATGAATGAAAATATATAAAGACAAAAATGAAGGTAAATCACAATGTCAATATGAAAAGAAATGAAAATTGTAAAATAGATTCTATATGTGATTGAATTTTGGATTCATATTCTCACTTCCAATAAATTATATAAACACATAAATGAATGAAAAATTCAACAAGTCTTTTATTCTTATTATATAATTATTTCAGTGTTTGAAACTTGCCAATGTGACACATAAAGAAGCCTTCAACATAGCATGATGCATTTGAAGAATATGACAATGAACTTCTAATCTATGTCTTGATGATATGTATAATTAAATTTGAACTTTAAATAAAGATATAATGGAGTGTGGACTAAAGCTAAAAATAATAATAATATTGACAAATGGGTACAAAGATCATTTTTGGCACGTAGCTATTTCTAATTGGCGATGACTTTTGCATGAAATGTATTTTTCCCCAACACTAGGATGACCCTACATAAAAAAAATCAATTTATATTGAAGATGCCTTCCTTGATTTGACTTTTTGAGTGAATAGAAAGTGAAAACACCTTGCTTTAGTGAAGTCATTGTCAATTTAATGCACTTGGGTGATGATTCTTGAACAACCCACTTTGTTGGGTGGCCTCACACTTCCATTTTCAGTGTCCTTTCATGGTGTGAACTATCTATATATTTTTATGGCTTCTTCTCATCCCAATCACACCTCATGCTTACACCAAACATTGTCTCTCAAGATGCCTACAACCCTAACTAATACAACCAATGCTTTCATCAAAACAAGTCTTTGTGTTGGCCCTCACTTATAATGTTGTTCGTTGCCATCTATATACTTTTCTTTTTGGTAAAATAAATGTGTCTGTAGATTGATTGTCTGTTTGTTATTGGGTGCCTTAGTTTCTTTGCTCATTGATCCATTAAACTTTCTGAGTTTTTGTTTGATTTGTGGGTGCTTAGATATAATATAATTAAGTGCTGTTTGAAGTGACCCTTGAAATCAAAAGTTTTTTTGTCTTCGAGCTATTCAATACAAGTATTTTTCACTTTGCAAAAGAAAACCTAATATGAAAATAAGAATAATATCATTAATGGTGGAAACACTTTCTTTTTTCATCTGTTTTTAGATTATTCTTTTAAATTGTGACTTTAACTTTAGCTTTTTTCTAACTCTAATTTGATTAAAATCAAATCTAGAAATTATTCTAAGGCTAACTTACATTCTAAAAAGCTTATCCTAAGGTTTTATAAGCATGCACTAAAATATTTTAAAGTGAAATTATTTTTTTATTGAAAAATCAAATAATTAATGTGCAAAATTTAAGTCCAATTTGATTGCAAGATGTTAATACTGTGAAATAATTTTACATGGTATGCTGATTTATAAGAAAATTATGTCATTTGTTCATTATGGCATGTATGTTTAATGATGTGCATACATTAATTCTTTAGTATTGAGCATGACCCCTTCATCTCAATGAGTTTTTTCTTGAAGTCTTGTCCTCTTATTTTTCCACCACACTAACATGAGGTGGCAACTTAGTGCAGACCCCCTATCTAGGAAGGGGTCAATGTTATAGATGGCTACTATGGCAGATGTTGCAAAATGTCTGTTTCTTATCTTGGGATGGAAACATTCACTTAGGATTATGAATAAAAGGGGAGATTATTTCCACTATACTAAGGTGGATAATGAGAGATCACTTTTTAGTATTTATTTATTGGCTTCATTATCTCTTTCTCACATGTGAAAGGGTATTTTTAAACAATTATTTCTATATTCATTCATGAAGATTAGGAATTATTAATACCTCCCTTAAAGGTAGTGGGTAACATGACATCCGCATGCTTTATACTTGTTCGGGTTAGAAGCAAGACTTGAGGATCCCGATTGGATTTGTTTCGTACACATTGGTGGTTGCCACTCCATCAAGTTTATGGGATGGTATAAGGGTTTTGGTTTAGTCGCTAGAACTAAATGTTTGTTGAGGCAAATATTATTCCATGTATCGTTGAACACATTTGAACTGGATTGAGAGGGATGAAATACCATTTAGCAAGATATATGTCTCAATTTCCTCTAAATTTTATATAAATTAGTTACATGAATCATGAGATTATGTTATTGATCTATGATACATGGCATCATCTCATCGATTCATCCATATAGACATCATTTCATGTGTCCTATTATGTTATTTAATTGGTTATTATCAATAGATATCTATAAAACAAAACTAAAGACTTATCATTTGAAAGACAAAAGTATATAAAAAAAATTTAACTTTTGTTGTTATTTTAGAAGCACTTCAACTTTATTTTTCTCTATGCCTTCTCATTTCTTTATCTTTTCTACTCTCTTCTCAATGGGGACATCTCACTATCCCTATACATAACTTACATTTTCCATTAAAGAATTCAGTATAAACACAATCCAAGTCTAGATTTGCAAATTTTATTGAAGTTGTACATGTGATTTTACAAAATTTGGGTTGGCAAGTAAATGGTCCAAAACAATTATAAGAGGTTTTTGTAATATTTGATAAATTAATCTCATTAACTATGACATGGGCATGAATGAACCTCAACAATTTTTTTATAATGGTAGATAATGTATACGCATATTCCAACAAAGATGGGTAGCCATGGATTTTCCATGTGGACTGACTCATCTTAGTTTGTAAGTTGACATGGCTATCTTTATCTTAAGACATTGTATAGATTAAGATTGAGTGGATAGACACTTAAGTGACTCCTACATAAAAGGCTTGTGAAACCCCTTAAAATATGGCAAATAATGATCATATGTTTCAAAGGGAAGTTAATCATTAATTTTTCATTGAGTGAGGGGTGAGTTAGTGGAAATGCCCTAGTGCCCTTATCTTGTAGGACAAGTTCTTGGACTTCCAAATTATGGTGTTGTTTTTACTAATTAGCAACACCCTTGTTTTGGACACTACTAAACACTAATATTATTATTGGGTGGGATAAATTTTTTGAAGATTTTAATAAGGATTATTTTTATTTGACTAAAATTTTAAAAAAATTAAAATTATTCTTATTTTCAATAATATCATTTTTTAAAAGAAAAATATAATTTATAAACATAAAATTTAATATTTTAATAGAAGTAACAACTACTAAAATAGGTCTCAAAATTATCTTAAAAGAATTTCAAGAAGCATATCATCCTTTATTTATTTATTTATTTTTACAAAATTTGGAAACATTAAAAAAGTAATTAGAAAAGGAAAAAAAAAGAAAAGAAAAAACCCCTTTCTTCATTGCTTATGCAAAGAAGCAAGATGCATAGAGTTTTTTTTCCTCATTGTGTTTGTCTTTTTGCTCATATTTTGTGGTGGGCAGGATGGTTTTGATGTCAAAGTTCTTTTGTATGCATTTTGAATTTTTAGGGGGATGTCGGCACTTGTTTGTCCCCATTACATGTGACCTTGTTGTCAAACCTTCTTCTCTCAAGATGATGACACCCAAGTCAACTATGTCCATGCCTCCATCATTCTCCCATTTATACATAAATTCCACCCTTCAAGATTCTTTCCCTTTGAAAAATTGATGGCATTTAAAAATATATATATATAGAAAAAGACAAGGAAGAAGGTATTTTCAAAAGGCTACACAGTAAATTTGATGATACAAGCAATAGATTGATGTAATGCAGTCAACACTTCGTTGATTAATGATATGCGTGGTTCAAAGAAATAGTAAAAAAAGAATTTTTTTTTTTAAAATAGTTTTACGGAAGAAAGTAAAGTCAGAAATTTATATATTTTTAAATTATTTTATTTTTATATAAAAATTTTAAAATTTTAAATGAATTTGAATCATCATATAAAATAATATATCGATTTTATTCTAATTTTTAAAAAATTTCTTCAACCATTTTATTCTAATTTTTGTTAAATATTATAAATTTATATTACTTTTTTTCTTTATAATTTATTTTTCGTTATGAAAATAGAGTAAACTTGCACATAGTGAATCATAATGATTTTATCTATATATATATATATAGAAAGGGTAGAATGTATTTAGAATATGATTTTGAAACATGAACATGAAAAGTGGGATGATGATAAAGAGAGTGGGGGGCCTATTAGAGGAAGCGTACACGGCGAGAATGAGAAGAAAATGGTGGGATAGAGTCAAAAGAGGAGTCACACTCATATGAATCAATTCATTCTCCCATTTTCCCATTCCCCACTCTCCAATCTATTCATTCTCAACTCTAAATCATTCCAATCTATTAATGCTTAGCTCCTAGTTTCCAATTATGTGCTCTTTTCAACTTTAATAGGAGTGCCAGAAGAAGAATATTTACTATTTACAAATCAAGATTTTTTCTACCTACCAAAAAATATATATATATTTTCTTTTTTCCATCCATCCCATAAAAAAAATATTTTAACCATTAGGTTTAAAATTGAATTGAATATATGAATAATAGACTTGAAATAATCATGAGTTCAAATTTTAAAATTCCCTTGCTGTAGACCCAAAATTTGTTCTAAATTTATTTTTAATTAGTTTTGAGCTCAATTTTATCCTTAAATTTTAAATTTGATTATATTTGATTTTTAACATGATTACATATTTTAATTCTTAGTTTTTATTACTTTGTTTTTTTTTTTTTATATATTTTCTTATTTATTTATTATTATTATATTTTTATTTATTTATTCTTCTTTTCTTTTCAGCAATGTTTGATTCTTGGAAAATTTAAGGGAAAATGTAAAGGAAATAAAATAAAGAGAAAAAGTAAAAGGAAAGAAAAAGTTAAGGAAAATAAAAATGGAATTAAAGGTAATAAATTATTTTTATTTGTTACTTTAAACTTATTTTATTTATTTTAATTCAATAATATAAAGATTAAATAATTTTAAAAAGTATAAGTTTTTTACTAATTTTAATTATATCTAATTTTCTTTGGAATGTTTTATAAGACAATCAAATACAAAAAAATTATTTTTCTTAATATTTTTTATCTTGTCTTTGTGCTTTGAACCAAACATAACATTTATTTATTTATTTTTTCTTTTTTTCTCTCTCCCAAAACTCCCACTCTCCCACGACCGTAGCTCCCTCCCACACTCTCTCCTCTTCTCTCTTCTCTCCCTTTCCTTTTTTTTTTTCCACTTATTTTTCTCATTCCATTCTTCTTTGCCCTAAAACCCACAACATCCGATCCCACTGCTCCAAGGGTATTAAACGCGAGGTAATTTTTTTTATTTTTATTTTTATTTTATTTTATTTCATTTAGTTTTATAGTTATTATTATTTTATTTGTCCAGTAATAGTTTGGGTATTTTAAGCTTAATTTATTTAGTTGTTTGTTTATTGAATTAGATTTGGTTTTAGTTATTATTTGGATTCGCATATTAAATTAGGCATTGATTATGAAATATTAAATTTAGACCAAATTGTATTTTTTTTTATTTGATGTATTTAAGTTTGACTAATTGTGCTTATATTTTGGTAATTAATTAAGAAATTTTGAACTAGGCTATTGACATGAGATATTTATGTTGAGTTATATTTGTTAATTTAGATCTATTTTTATTGGCAAAATTTATTGAACTAATTTAAAGTTTGAATTTGGGCTTGAATTATTTTGGGCTTTGCATATTTCTAGATATTTACTATGGACCTATTTTTGTTTTTGCATGGACTCATTTTGTAATTCTGTTGACTGAATACGAATTTATAACATATGAAACATGAAATTTTATGGAAGAAAATGAGACTCAAAAAGCTATAAAATGATATTGAGCTTATTGTAAGCTTGTTTGGGTACACATTCTATTTCCCACTACTATTTGATTTTTTATTTATATATATTTACTCATGTATAGAATTGAATATTGAACAATGTAGAAACTTTGTTTAAATAAGAGGAACAATTCAGTAAATATGTTTTAATAAAATAATAGTTTAGAAAATATTTTTTTTTTAATAAAAGTAAGTTTTCTTAATAAAAATTTAGAAAAGTGTTTTTAGGAAAATCTGGAAAATTGTTTTTAATGAAATTTAATTTCTTTTTAGTAATAATTGTCCAAAATTTATTTGTTTAATAAAAATTGTTCAAAAAATTGGTTTTTAAATAAAATTTCCCAAAGCTTATTTTTCTTTTAATAAAATTGTCCAAAAAAGGTTTTTTTTTTAAATAAATTTTATTTCCTTAAATAGAATAGGATTAAAAGTATTTTTCTTTTTGTATTGGTAAAGGTCTTAAATAATTTTTTAATAAGAATGGAATTTGCAAATTGAAGTTGTAGAAATCCTTTTTTTTTTTTTTTTTTTTTTTTTTAACAAAGTTGAATTAATTTTTTTAAAATAAAATTTATAAAGAAATTAGTTCCTAAATTCAAATTGAAATATTTTTTTAAAAATAAAGTTGCAAAAATTCATTATTTTTTTAGTAAAAGTAAGTGAAAATAATTTTTATTGTCAAATTGAAATTTTATTAGTAATTTTTTTAATTACCATGAGTATAATTAATTTTCTTGAAAATAAAAATTGAATTAAATAATTTGTTGTAAATAAATTGAAACTTTTTGTTCATAGATAAATAAATTGAAACCATTCATTCAAAATTGTTTTTAATTTAAAATATGTATTTTTTAATTAACTTAATAAAGAAATTTGTATATTTCTCTTGTCATTTATTTTGTACATTATTATAATATGTTTATATTATTATTTTCGTGTATACTGATTTATGTCATTAATTTTGGTATCCATTATTAATTAATTAATTTTCATAATTCCCTTAATTCCCCTAGTAGATACCATAGTTATACGGATTTAGAGGGTTGTTACAAATTTTTACCATGCCTTCTCATATGTAACCTGACCCTGACTCGATTTTTGCAGACATATCTTTTCTAAATAAGGAGTCATATTAAAGTTTTATTTCTTACTTTGTTTTCTCTTTTAAAAATAAACTAAGATAAGTGACAATTCCAATTTTTTTAAAAATCAATTTTTCATAATAAAAAAGCGAATCCCAGTTTCAAGTGGGAACACATGTGAAAAATACGGGACCACATTTGTTCTTTCATTTGAATTGATGGTCACATTGTTTCTTTGTTTTTTTTTTTTTTTTTTTTACTCTCAACTTTAATTAAAAACCAAAATTAGGATTTTAAGCAAAAAATATTGATATTAATAATATCCTCATTCAAATATCCTTGAAATCATTTTTACAGGTCTCAAAAAAAAAAAATCTTCTAATAATTGGATAATACGGTATCATAATCATATTATTTGCATGAAATATCCCATTTTTATCATGTTGATTTTTTATTTTTTTCATATTCATAGTATAATTAGTATAAATGTATTTAAATAATATTTGTAATAACTCCAACTTATGTCGTTCCATGTAGATATAATCCGTAATGGGTTTAATAAACTCCTACAACTTTAAAATTCCTTTATATGGTTAAAAAAAGTATTAAAAGTTTCTTTCTATACCTCCATCTACACATAACCTTTTTATTGTATTCATGTGATTTTTAAAAAATCTACTACATATAGTATTAAGAATTTCTTCCTTTACCTCCATCTATACACAATCTTTTTATTGTATTCCCGATATTATAAGGCCACTTAGATAATAGCCTTTTTAGGCTAGACTAAAAGGTTTTACAATATGATTTAAGATAGACTCTGATTCTATTTGTAACAACTCACTTCACCTCATATAAATATTATTTGTTAGACATATAATAATTTAAAAATCATTATTAAATCATCCTAAATCAATCCTAACAACAGGATAGATGACTTGGCCAAAGGAAAATGGCATCATCACTAAATAAATGCCTATTAAAAATATTAATACACTTAATTTAAAAAGGGTATATATGTAGAGAAACCACCAAAATTAAGCAGCAAAAAAAAGATCAAATCTTTTAATTAAGGACAAAGTCATGCTCCAATTATAAGAATCTCATTTCAAAAATTTACTTTTCAACATATGATCTCAAATATGATATTTTTCATTCCCAAGTTTACACATTGCTGATGGGCTTTTTGCATGAGTGTAACTTTTATTTTTTAAATATTTGTTAGAAAACCATCCTATAAAAATTAAAATTAAAATTATCATACTTCTGAGTTAGTAAACCATATTTTGAAAAGATGACTTTATCCTTCGAAAAAATGAATTCCAACATAAAAAAAAAATAAAAAATGTAATCTCCTCTCATGAGAAAAGATAAATTTAGCGTAAAAAACAATTTTTTTTTTCATTTTTTTTAAGCACGAGTTTAGTGTAAAAATAAAGTAAATGGTAAAAAATGCTACATTTTTATATTTATTTTTTGAACAACCAATTTTTAATAATTAAAAAAAAATTCCCACTGTTGAACCAATATGTATTTACTGCTAAGTGTCATGAATAAATCCAACTAAAAACTTTTAAGTAGATATAAATCCACCAAAGCAGCCCCCATGAATCAAGAGGCACAAATGTCAGTCTTTGGACACAAATATTTAAAATTCAAGAAAAGAAATTCTTTAGACTCCACCAGGAACTCACATGTCCCAAAATCTACCACATATATAAAAGAAATAAATTAATAAAAGTGGGGTGCATGAATTCCTAAGATTGATTGAAATGTGTGACACTTCTGCACTGCCCGTGATTGCCATATATACAGTACTTGGGGTGTCCATATTTTATGCATTATTATTATTATTAAACAAAAAAAAAAATTGAAAATGATCATTTCCATATATGAAAGTGACCAAAGATGATAAAGTTAGGCAAGTGGGAACTCACCCACATAAAATAAAATGGAAGTTGACTTTGTGGAGTTCTTTTTATTCATTTCTATATTCTATTATTCTCCTCTATATATACCCACCAACCAACCTCTATCTCTACACAATTCTGCAGTAAATTTGATCATTTGCAACATGGGTCACAAGGGTTTTCTTCATCTGATGATCATCTTTTTGGGTTTCTCATGGCTTCTCTCTTGTGCTGCAGTTCCTTCATCAAGTAAGGCTTAGAGTTGGAGTGTTGATCAGCCATGGAGAATTTAGGATTTTTCAGTTTGTGTGTTTTGATTTTGGTTTCTGTTGTTTGAAAAATATATTCTTGGTGTTGATTTGTAGGAAGCTTCCAGTTAATCAAGGAGGAGCTCTCAGCCCAAGCTGTTTTTCTCTCTCAGGTCCTCTCTCCCTCTCTCAAAACCCTAGACCCCATTTCTATGACTTTTGTACTACTCCATGGTTGCATGGATTTGAAGGAAGCAAGAAAAAGTTCTCAAATTTTCCCCTTTGTTTCCACCTCAATTTTCTTGATTGCTTCAAAGTATAAATCACACCCAACATAAGGTTATCTTATGATACAACCCTTTTTTTTTTTTTTTTTCTTTTGTGTTTTTAAAATTATTTTTTGCTATAATTAACTGTTGAATTACTCTAAAGGTTTTAGATATTTTTTTTCTTTCTATTATTTGATTTTAAGATTATCATATGGTCCAACAGAGCTGTCAACCTGTGATCACAGAGACATTTTTTGGACTTTTCAAAAAACCATTCAAGTCCTTAGATAATTTTCTCATTGGATTATGAAACTAGCTCTTTTGAAAATTAATGTCATCGTAAGTGTGTGTGTGTGTTTTTTTTTTACCAATTTTTTCTTAATTAAAAAGTCCTTTGACCTTGCAGAAGGGAAGGGGTTTCTACAAATTTCCAGAGGTGGAAGAAGGGTACAAAAGGGTGGGGAGGATTGCCATGGAGGGCATAGATGACTATGCAGGAACAGGAGCAAACACCCACCATGACCCAAAGCCTCCAGGGAGAGTTTGAGCCAAGACCTTAAACCAGAGATGAACTCAAAGAAAAGGAGTTGATGATGATGATCATTATCTTAGTTTGGAATGTGTTCTACCTATATCCATATCCACAATCCAATAATTATGAATATACTTCTTTCTTCCTTTCTACAGTGTATATAGTGTATGAAATAAATATATATATTGATCTAGCATGATTAAGAAAAGAGAGATGGGGTTCACCCTTTCTTTTTCTTTTTTTGTTGTTGGGGGAATGGTGTAGGTTGATATATATGGGATTAAGCTTTTCTATGATTAAGAGAGAGAGAGAGAGAGAGAGAGGGTTCACTTTTTTATTTTTTGTGGGCGGTGGGAATGGTGGAGGTTGATATATATGGGATTAAGCTTTTGTTGGCCCCTTGTAATTTATTATATAGTATTTTATATGATTAAGTTAATGGTAATATTGTAATTATCTTTATGCGTGGCATTGCGCCCATTGGAATTGAACTCTCTACCAAAAAGCAATTGCATGAAAAAGTGGCCTCAGACACTATGATTTCTAGAATTCAATCATGTCATGTATTTTAGAGGCAGTGGTACTTCTCCATACATGGACCTTTTCCCAAGCTTTTGCCAAATAAAAATTTTAAAGGCTTATAATCCTGGATACTTTCATTCCTTTTTTTTGTTTGCATTCTCTGTATAAAATAATAAAGCATTTGATTAATTTTATGGAATTTTAAAACTATATTGCAATGAGTTGGATAGTGCAATTTTGTTTTACAATTTACAATAATTATGTCATATACTTTTAAAAAATAATGGAAATAAGTCAATTAATATGATCAAATTAATTCCCATATTTTCAAAACTTTAAACATAATTACCAAATTATTATTACTGTTACTATTAAATTTTAATAATAATAATAATAATAATAATAATAACAAGTTGATTCTTGGATTATTTTTATTATTAAATATTTACATGCTTGAAAATCTAAAATAAAATAACATTTTTTTTAAATTATTATTTTTAGAAATGTCCTTAAAACATGTTATTCAACAAATATTGCATGTTATGTTTAATTATTTTCTTAATTTTTCCCTTTTATTTTTGCAATTTTTGGAAGACACAATCACTCGTAAGATGAAAATTAATTACAAAGCTGCATAATCATTAATAATAAAATGATTGTTGCCTACCTTGTGTTGGAGGGACAAGCCTTCATTTTCAACTCAATACTGTTCCACATGGTAATGTGGTCTACCATTAATTGGATTTGAAGACACCCCATCATGCTTTCTTGTTGTGTCTCAACATGGATTATTCCAACATTTTATTTTCTTGGATTTGTGAGTGCATGCTCCACAATTTTATATGTTGATAATGTTTTTATATAATGATAGGGATTTTATTTTATTTTATAAATTTTATTCCCTTTATACAAAAAATAAAATCTTTCATCCATGCATTTGATAACAAGAAAAATTTTAAAATATCAACAATTATGTACATGATAATTTGTTATTTGTCCAAAGAGAAATGTATGATATTAAAACAATTAGGCTTTATTTGGAAAATATGTTTTAAAATGGTTTTTTTTTTTTTTAAAAAAAATAGTTTCTAAGAATAGTTTTTAAAAACTATTATTTGATATTTTATAAAATAAAATTCTGTTTGGGAATGTGAAATATTTTAAAATTATTTTTATGTTTTTACATATGTTTTAAAAATAACATTTGCATGTAGTGTTTAATTTTTAATTATTTTCAATATTAATATAATTATTCCTTAAAACTATCATTAAAAAAATGAAAATAACTAAAAATAATTAAAAGATTTCTCTAAAAACACTTTGTTATCAATTTTTAAGAACATAAAACAGTTTTATGTGTTTTGACTGTCAAACATATTTTCTTATTTTTTATTTTAAAAGATAAAAACTATATGGAAGGCTTTCATAAGACATTATAAAGACCCTTTCTCGAGGGTATAGGCTCACTAAAGAAGCAAAATCGGGACTGGTTGATGGATTGTGTGTGCACCATTGTAGCTATGAACCAGAAAATATTGGATGGGAAATGGGGTTGTGAAAGAAATCGATCTTAAAAAATAGGGTCTATCTTTTTAGTATTGTCGAATAACATTTTTTATGCAAAATCCGGGCCGGTTGATGGATTGTGTGTGCGCCATTGCAGCCTTGAACTGGAAAATATTGGGTGGAAAATGAGGTCGATAAAGAAACCGGTTTTAAAAAATCGTTACCAAATAGGGTCTATTTTTTCAATATTGTAGAATAACTTTTTTTATATGATTTATTATATTATAGATCATGTACATTGGCAATTAAATAAGTTATTGATCATATTTGAACTATAACTTGATTGTAGTTGAGAAATAATTTGATCATATACTTCTTAATATGATCATTATAGATTTAACTAAATAGTTAAGATTTGAAACCAATGATCATTATAGAACTATAACTAGATTTTACTTTCATCTCATTTTTCCTTGGATAGTTCATAAGAAATTAAAATGAAACCAATGATCCAGCCCATATTGTTGCTATACTGGGCCACACCACATTTTCAGCCCAATTTGGCCTAATATGATTAATGGGCTTAAAATCATTGAGATTTTTCTTTATTTTCCTTCATTTCTCCATTAGAAAGTCCATTGTTCATTGTTTTTTCTCTCTTTGTTGTTGTCCCCCCTTTAATGCTCTTCTAATAAACTAAATTTGTCCATAAAATTTGTAATTTAAGCAAATTTCATTGTCCAAATTTTAAATAAAAAGAATTTATTTATCTTATTTTCATTTTCATCTAAGCCATTAAGAAAAAATATCTTCTAAATTTTTTTATTTATGCCCAATTTTGGTTTAGAAACATTCATAACTACAATTTTCAAAACCTTGGGAAATTAACCATTATTTTTTGAAAATTGTAAATATTGCCACGTTTTTTTAATTTTTTTTTTATAAAAATGCTTTTGCGTTAGATGAGTATAAAAAAATTAGTGAATATATATACATATATTTAAAATAAGGTCATTGCCCTTTAATTTTTTAAAAATATTAGGAATTATTTTATTTCTTTCAATTAAAAATATTTTATTTTGATGTCCAAATTTTTTAGTAAAGAGAATTTTAAATAATTTTATCTTAAACAAAAAAAAAAAGAAAAAAAAAAGTAAGGATAGAATTACAATTGTACATATCATGAAAAGTTATGCAATCTAAATTATTAGAATATATTTGATATAATAAAAAGGCCTACAAGGAGATAGTTGGGCTGCGTCGGGCTGATCAGGTGGGCCATCTACTTTAGCTTTACTATAGTTCTGTGGAAACCTAATGGGCCTAAGCCCAGTATGGTACAGTACACCATTCTAGTTGACCTTCAAGGAATCGTTTTACTTGCCACTCTAATTGCATGTCAAAGTCCACTTAAAAAAAATGGAAGAAAAATAAGGGAAAAAATGTGCATAATTCATCAAGTGAAATTAAATTATTGGAGGATATATAGGTAATTCAAATTTAAAAATCTTATATAATCATTGGAAAATCACTTTTCAAAAGCTATTTATCATAAAATAATTTTTAAAAAGTTATCCTTGGCCTATTTCTTAGAATTATTTTCAAAATGAGTCATATTTTTGGAACATGTCTTATTTACTACATCAAACAAATTAATTAAAAAATTATTGTTGTTATTATTTTTTTTAATATTTGCATTAAAAAAAATTTGGTGTTAATTATTAGGATATAATATTTGTAATTTATTTTTATTTTTTATTTTTATTTTTTGTTATTATTGTTGTTGCTTACTAGTTGGTGCACAAGTGTCCATTTGGTGATGCTGCAATATCACAAAGAACATTATTTAATTTTTGTTGTTTTAGTTATGTTACATGAAAGCTAGCTTGTAGAAAAGAAAAGGAAAGAGGAGAAAAGCCCAAAAAAATTTAAAAAAAATACAAAACATCAATGCCTAAGCCATAAGAGAATAGAGAGTCAAGTCTAATTATTATTATTTTAAATTTGGTTTAGATTATTATAATTTAAAAACTTCTATTATTTGAAAATATTATTATATTTTCTTGTTAATGATCTATACATATGCTCCTTCAAAGCCTCTTGTTTTTTGTATTTTTATTTTATTTTTTTTAATATTTTCAAATTTAAAAGGTGGGAAAATTAAGAACTAGAAAAACTTGATATGATCAAGTGTAATTGCTCTTACTAAAGGCTTTGCATGAAGAGCGAGAATGGTGCCATGGGACTTGCCATGAGGTCGCTACCAATTTGATGCTTGCCTAGTAAGGTTGCGACACTAAGATAGATGGAAATAAAAGAACTAAGTAGACTGGAAGGAAAATACAAGTTTACCACCCTAGAAAAAACATTAAAGAAAACAAATTCAATCACTACCTAAAGTAGTCTACAAGGGATATAAAGTTAGGAAGTAATCCTTTGTTCACAAAATCTACCATTCACTATTCACCATTTTCTCCAAAGAACTCTCTACCTCTAATCAAGCAACTTCCTCACTTTTTTACTTCCAATTGCCACAACTTGCAACAACCCTCAAAACATGAACAATTCTCAAGTAGTATTGGACAATTGGAACATTATGTGGAAATTGAACACAACTTCCTCTTTAGAATTCCAAATGAAGTCCCACAAAATGAATTTTAATCTTAACTCAAAGACCTTTAATGTGGTAGATAGTATGAAGAAGAATTTTCACTATCCTAGTACTAGATTTACCTTGACTATAAACTTAAAAAAAATAGTTTCTACTTCCTTTAACATCTCACATGATTAGAGTAATGAATTGGAACTTCTTTTTAACTAGGTGTTGGATCATATAATGAGATACTCCTATGTTAAGCTCCCTTGGTTGGAAAAGATTTGCCCATTAGTGTGGATCATTTTTTTTTTTTTTTTTTTTTACCATAGTAGGGAAGGAAGTCGAAAACATTGAAAGATGTTGAAACACTATAGTTCTTAGGCAAACCAATCTTGTAGGCATTGTCACCAACCTACTGAATTACCTTGAATGGTCCATCTACCTTAGGTTGAACCTTGAAAAGCTTTCTAGGTGGAAAATGTTCTCTTTGAAGATGAACCCAAACCATATCACCTACTTTAAACTCCATGAATCTTTGACTCTTATTGACATTCTTTTTGTACCTCCTATTTTGCTTGATAATTCTGTCTTGAACCTGTTCATGCAACTTTTTAATACTCTTATCTTGTTCTTCAACATCCTTTCTAACATGATCAATGGCTGGGAATGGAACCGAGTCGATTAGAGTTATGGGATTCTAACTATATATCACTTCAAAGGGACTGCAACTTGTTTGACTAGTGAATTGATTTTAAACAAAGTCAATTGGAATCAAAGTAAGATCCCATTTCCAAATGTTCTTACCCATGCTTCTTAAAAGATTTCCTAAGCTTTGGTCAATAACTTCAATTTGACCATCGGTTTAGGGATGACAAGACATACTGAAATTTAGACTTGTTTCTAATTTCCTTTAAAAGGTGTGCCAAAAATAACTCAAGAACTTCGAATCTTAATTAGAAACAATGGTTTTTGGTATGCCATGAAGCTTCATAATCTCTTGAAAATTCAAATCATCCATATGAGTTGCATCTACAATCTTCTTAAATGGAATAAAATGAGCCATTTTAGAGAATCAATTAACAACCAACAAGATAGAATCATTGTTTCTTTGAGTTCTTGGCAAACCCAAAACAAAATCTATACTAACATCTTCCTAAGGAGCTTTAGGTAGAAGTGAAGTGTATAAACCGGTGTTTTGGTTGTGACTTTTGGCTATGTGGTAGATTCTACATCTCTTTACATGCATCTCAACCTCTCTTCCTATTTTTGTCTAATAAAAATGTTCAACAATAGCAAGAGTTTGGTCTCTCCCAAAGTGACCACTAATCCCACTTTAATGAGTTTCTTTGATAATACACTCTCTTAAAGAACACTAAGGAATGTAGTTGATGTATGTTGTGTATGCATCTTGTGTTTTCTATAAAAATAGAGGTTCTAGGAATAAATAGGAATGAATCTAATCAATGTAAAAATAGATGTATAGTTTTATGAAAGATACTCTCAGATCCAAGCTAAGGGATAAGAAATACTATCCTAAGTATTGGAATGAGGCATAACTGTGTTGACGTAAGATTTTTTAAATATCAATGGTTAGGAAGTTTAGATCATATTATAATATCCTTATTTCATGATCAATTCATGATTGAACACTTCAGCATATCATTCATATATTATTTGATTGTTTTTTTTATTTTTTTATAATAGATCTCTTTAGAATAAAATGATTAATAATATAAATCTATTGTAGAAATCCCTATGGAGATGACCTAGCTGCTATGCTAACCTTTGTGTTTGTTTTCAATTTCAAAGAAAGAAATTGTTTTGGTTTGAAAACTAGAGATATTGATGACAACATTACTAGTGCAGTTGTATGATACTTCAATTAAGTGTATATTTTCTTATAACCAAAACTATTCACCATTAATGAGTCAAATCGGTTATATCATGTCATGTTTTTAAAAGCCCTATCCTAACAAGAACTCAAGATATTTAAATAGATGCTAAAGAAACAAGTTAACAAGGGAGTTTATCAAGTCCTAAGGATGTTTACGGATGGACTGAGGACCTGAAATATTGTTCTAATCTAAATCAATGATTCTCAAGCCCAAACCAAAATCTCAAATGAACCCCCTCTCGAGATTCAAAACTCCTCCTAACAATACAGGTTTACACTTAAGAACACTAAAACACACTGAAAAAGAAGTTCTATAAATAGAAAGGCTCTATTTCTTACCATAGCACTAGAACGTGCTAAGTAGATGTAGATGTTAGTCGAAGGTTTCTCCTAAGTGTGTTTTGTTGATAACAAATTATGGTTAGTATGCTAATGATTGAAAATCAAGTTAAGTTTCAAGTATAAAAAAAAATAAAAATAAAAAGTGATCTGAACCTTAAAAGGATCGCAAAGGAAAGGGTGCATGAAGATCATTTAAGTTTAGGAACTCAATGTAAGATGAATACTTGGGTGCACCTAGGATTTTTTACATGATTCATGTATCTTTGTTATTCTTGATTTTATTGAAATTGAGCTTTAATGATCATATTTTATCTAAACTCAATTACATTTTAAAAAAACCTTAGGTAAATCTATTCAAATTTGATTTATAGAGGTATTTAAAGATATTGCCTATAAAGTTAAAAATATCGGCTTTGATGAATATATCGATAATTCGATTTTATGGATATATCGGGATATATAAGGAAATATTGGTGGCACAAAAATTAATCGAAACTCATGAAAATGTTGAAAAAATTCTAAAAAATAATAATAATAGACATTTTGAATTTTTTTTATTGAGGAAATTGATATGAAATAATTTATTCTATTCGATAATATTATTGGTACATCAATAAGAAAAACGAAATTTGTAAATGTATATTCATTATTAAGCTACATTAAATATTATTAAAAAATAATAATATTATGACATTTGATTATATTATGATTAACTTTAAAACATATTTAATATTAAAATTATAACTTATTTAATTCAAATGAATTCAATGATATAAAATAAATTATGATATATGTATAATTTTTTAATACTTATATATATTTTTTATATTTAATTAATATATAATGACATTAAAAAGATCTATTAAAAATTATTATGATAGTTTTTATATTTTGGTAGTCAATTAAATGAACTTAAAAAATAAAATAAGTCATAATTTGCACACACACATATTTATGTGCAAAGTTATCATTGAAGGCTATTTAGCCCAAGGGTAGAGCAAGGTTCAACTTGAACCTTTTGTTTGAGGTTGGGAACCAATTGAACTAGTTATCATTTCTTGATCGAGGTCTGATCAAGGGGTCTAAAAAATTTTCTCTCTCCTAGAAAGGTTGTGTTCCTAGTCAAGGAAAACCCCTTCTCAATTGAGGGTACCCCATTCCGAATCAAGGTCTAATCAAATCTTAAAAATGACGAATGGTCACCTGTTAAGCATTAATTGCCTAATGGCTAGTCAACCAATTAAACTAGAGCTCGATTAGGAAAGGTCAATTAGTTTACTTTTTGGTGTCTAAGGTTGCAAACCTATAAATAGAGAGCCCTCATTCATTTATTGAGAAGAGAACACTTACATTAAACTTTCTACCTACTTGTTTTTCACATTCAAAGATTTTTTTTTTCTTTGGTGTATTAACTTCTCATTTAGTGCACCTTTGTATTCATCTTATCTTCTTTGTATTTGTTCATCTATTAATCTAGATTGAGTGTGCTTAAACTCTCATCTATTCGAGTAAGGTTGAGTATTAGAGCTTTAAGTTAGGATTAAACTTGAAGAAAGATTTGTAGAGCCCATTGGAGCTAGTGAATCCAATTGTAAAGACTTGAAAGCCTTAGATTAGTAGAACCCTCACTTGGAAGGAGGTTGAGGAGAAGTGGACGTAGATGAGATTTGTTGAGTCACTATAAATAGTGTTTGCATCTCTCTAACTCTATTTCTTTACATTTATTGATTTTTTTATTTATTATTAAAATTGTTTTAAAAAAAGTTTTAAAAACTCAATTCACCTTTCATCCCCCTTTAAGGTGTTTTGCTTAAGTTAATTAACTTTGTTTCACAATTAGTATTAGAGTTAGACCTTTTGCTAAAGATTTTGCAATCTAAGAGGATATGGCTAATTCATCAAGCTCACCACATTTGGAAGGTTTTGCAACCAACCGACCTTCATTCTTTACATGAATTGATTATTCTTATTAGAAAATAAAAATGACTTGGTTTTTATAATCCATAGATCTTGGCCTTTGAGATGTTATTGAAGATGATCCTACTATTCTTTCTAAACTAGTGAATGAAGTGATGGTTCCAAAAACCAAATAAGAATGAAATAAGCATGATAGAAGAAAAGTTCAATTGAATGCTAGAACCATATACTTTTTACGTTGTGTCATTGATAGAAATGAATATCATTGTGTATATCAATGTAAATCAACTAAAGAGATTTGGAGATTGCTTGAAGTAACTCATGAAGGAACTAATAAAGTAGAAGATTAAGTCAAGGATAAATATATTTGTTCATAGTTATGAGTTATTTGCTATGAAAGATAATAAATATGTTATTGAGATGTTTACTAGGTTCAGTGATATCGTGAATGGTCTTGAAGCTTTAGGTAAGACTTACAAAGAATCGAAAAAAGTGATGAAGATATTGAGGTCCTTTCTTAAGAAGCAAATGACTTAACCAAATTGCGATTAGAAGAGTTGATTGGGTCACTAATAACTCATGAGATCACCACATAAAGGGTCATTAAGAAGTTGAGAACAAGAAGAAGAAGAGCATAACTCTCAAATCTTCAACTTATGAGGAAAGGGTTGAAGAAGATGAAAATGAAAGTGAAGAAGATGAAGACTTAGTCTTCATCACAAAGAAAGAAGATTCACCTTAAGAAATGAATCTAATAAAAAAAGAAGCTTCATCAAATGGTAACAAGGAAAAGATGAATCTAATATGCTACAAGTGCAAGAAACTGGAGTATATTAAGTATGATTGCTCTCTTTACAAAAGTGAAGCAAAGAAAGACAAAAAAATAAAAAATAAAAAAGATAATGGTGATGACTTGGAGTGATAATGAAGATGACTCCATTAAAGAAGAAAAAAAAGAAGGAAATGACCAATATGTGCTTCATGGCCATTGATGAACTTGATGAGGTAAATTTAAACCTTAACAATGATTATTTACGATATGCTTTAGTGGAGCTATATGAAGATCTAAAAAAGTTTGGTTTGAAAATGTTTCTCTTAGAAAGGAAAATTCAAACTCTTGAAAAAGAACTTGAAGAGTTGCAAGAAAAATTTTTAAATGTTGAAAATGCTAAAACTTCTTTTGAAAAGAAGAATGAAATTTTGAAAAATGAATGATTAACCTTTTCACTTCCTATTTTGTCTTCTAATCAAAAGTCTTTTGACATGATCATTACTAGTAAAAAATGAACCTTTGATAAAAAGGGGTTGGGATACAAGTCTTCGAAAGAACCAAAAGTATTTCAAAAACTATTTTATGAAAGAATCCTCTAATGTAAGTCCTTCCACCACTTGCAATTTTTTTAGAAGAAGAGGACACATTATTAGCACTTTCTCTCTAAGAAATAGTTCTTAAAAGACTACAATTTAAAAAAAACTAAGAAGATTTGTGTTGAAAAATAAAAAATAACTAACCCCGAAAGACCCAAAAAGATATGGGTACCTAAATATACTTGAATTATGTTTGTAAGGCTTAAAGAATGACAAATGTTTCTTGGATAGTGGATGCTCAAGACACATGACTAGAGATGAGTCTAAGTTTGCATTTCTCACAAAGAAGGGTGATTATGTGACATTTAGGTACAATGAAAAAGGAAGGATCATTGGGCATCGAAATGTAGGTAATAACACTTTTCCTCTTATTGAAAATGTGTAAAGTTGATGGTTTAAAGCAAAATCTTCCAAGTATAGGTCAACCATGTGATAAAGGTTTTAAAGTGATTTTTGAAATATTTTATTGCGTCATCAAAGATATTCAAAATGATAAAACCATTTTCGTGGGTCATAGAAGTGAAAATGTTTATACATGCTATATAAGTGAAAATGCTTATACAATTGATATTAAAAAAAATATGATGGTCATAATAAATGTTTTTATATCATGCATGATCAAAGTTGGTTGTAGCATAGGAAATTGGGACATGCTAACATGGACTTCATTTCACAACTCAACAAAAATGAACTTATAAGAGGTCTTCTCAAAATCAAATTTCTAAAAGCCAAAGTTTATGAAGTGTGCCAAAAGGAAAAACAAATAAAAAACTCTTTAAAAAACAAACTCTTTCTAAAAGACTTTTTTAAAAAGGACTTTTGCATATGGATTTCTTTGGTCCAATTTCATCAAATTTTAATGACGGTCCCTATCCACATTCCCTTGAATTCTAGACTTGTTCTCCTTACTTTTTCAAGAAAAACTTCATACAAGCCTTCTAGTAAGGATAGTCATTGCCATCAAAATACGGTGGATTATTAATAGAGAATCCAATCCTTTGTTGTTCTACAACTAGATCTAGTAGGATTGAAAAAAAAAATGATTTTTAAAATTTTTTTGTACTTTGATACTAATTAAAAGTTCATAGGTCTAGTTTAGGAAACAACTAAAGGGGGAAATAGGTGTTTAAAACCTTTTAGTCATATATTAAATGTTTTCAATCATTTAACTATATTATTTTAATATAGGGAAGTGCAAAAAACAATCAACACAAGACACACGAATTTTTACGTAGAAAACCATCCACAATGTCTCCTAGAGACTATGTGGATATAAAAATCATGGGGTTAAAGACTTTTAATCACAAATCCACTACTGGAAATAATAGTACATAAATTTATCTAACAAATGTTATCCCTAAGTCTTACTCCTCAACACCTATACTAAACTTCATGTCCCTAATGTGACACCACACATACCCTTAATAGATTTTACCTTAGCAACTGAGGGGATGCAGATCTCCTTCTCAACCTAACAAATGCCAAGATAGATGTTTGTGAGAGTTTCGAGAATGAGAAGACAAATTAGGTTTGTTTTTTTTTCTTCCAATGTTTGCATAAAAGAACAAATCCTTTTTAATGTTCTAAAATAAAACCTTTAAAATATAGAAAATTAATGTTCTAGAATTCTATAAAATTCTACCACGGGTGCTTGAGCACTCTCTTTATCACTCTTTAAACCTATTTTAATTTTTTTTAATTCAATTAAAAACCTACCTTCGTCACCATACCTTCAATTAACTGCAAATTGCCTTTCTTGAACCTTTCTATATATACATGTATCATTGTGGTTGATCATGCAGTAAATTTGAGTCTTCAATGGAAAGTAAGACAATCTAGAAAACTCCCAAGCCATAATATTTGGATCAAAATTGATAACTTTAAAATAGATAGCCTAACATACCAATAATGTATATAAATTTTAAATAAATAAATAGTTAGATTTGATTGTTTTGGGTTGCTTGAGCCCCTACTCAAATTCACTTTTTTTTTTTTTTTAATCCAAACCTAATTTAGATTATAAATTAGGTTGTTTGGACTTACATTTAACTAAATTGAAATTGTCCAAGGTCTAACTAAACAGATTTAATAGATTTAATTTTTATTTCATTTTTTAAAAACTTGTAAGATAATTAGGAATTTTGGATCATATGGGTTGTTTGGCCCGACAAAATATAAGTCTCAAACATCTTTTAAAACAATTGTTCAACGGAATTACTATTATTATTTTTTTGTCGTATTTTTATCTTTTGATTTTTTTTTTTCAAAAATTAGTTTAACATGACATTTGAAAGAGAGATTTTGCAAAAAAACTAAAAATCACAATTTCAAAATATGATTTCTAAACTTATATTAAATCCATAATTTAGAGATGTGATTTATGAATTATACTTGTAATCTTAGTCATTGAAAACATATGATAAAATTTAAGTTTTTGGATGAAGGTATAAATATATAAGATCAATGAATAAAAAAAATGTGATCACTTACAAACATATGTGACCAAATATAAACCAAAAAAAGTGACCAAATAAGAAAAAAAAAATGGGACCACTTATAAACAAATGATCAAATTAAATTCCAAATATATTATAATTGAGACAAATTATAAACAAATAAAACTGAGATACAAGGTAATGAAATCCAAGTTAGGTACAAAGTAGTAAAAACCAAATCATTAATGGTACGAAATAATGAGAATATATAATAAGAAAAATAAAATAAGAACAAGCAGATTTATGTGAAAAACTCTAAAAGAAAAAAACCATGAATTGAGGAGAAGAAAATCCACTATATCAAAAATTAGTATAAGATGAAAGAGTTGAGAGTAACTACCATAGAAACATATACATCATAACCCTAAAATTATATATCATCACATATATAAGTATATATATTTTGGTCAGACCAAATAAATTTTAGGTTATTAAACTTTAACAATTAACATGACATAAGATTAAAACAAATTATAAAAGAATAAGACGGAGATACAAAGTAATTGGATCCAAATTATAAAAGAATGATATCCAAATATAAAGTAGATTTTTTTATGGATAATGATTGGATAATGTAGATAATGATACAAAAAAAAAAAAAAAAAAAAAAAAAAATGATCAAGAATGGGGTAAGAAAAAGCCCTGTGGCTGTGTTTAACGCGGAGAGACCCATCATACAGATACTAGGAAGGAAAAAGACATTGAAGGCGGCGTAAAAGGCTACCAGTCTTGCTTTTTGTCCTCCTTTTTCTCTTTTTCTGAGTGATGGGCCCCACCTCCCTACCACTTTACACTTCTCCCCACGTCACCTCCCAATCCTCAGCCACCAAATCTCTCTCTTTCCCACCACCTCTCTTTGCCGACTCGGATGCCACCTGGCAAAATTTCATCCATATCCCTCGTAATATTCATCAATGAATTTTCCTAAAATAATTTTTTAGTTACGTTGATGTAATAATGTTACATCAATTATAGTCATGGTAGATAAATAAAGAAAAAAATAAAAAAAAATATTAATATAATTAGATATTTTTTTAAAAAATTTTAAATTTATAAATTTAAAAAGACTTATTAAAAAAGTCAAAAGCCATTGAAGAAGACGAATTACTTCATTATCAAACTTTTCTCTTGAAGAAAATTGTGCATTATGATAAATACTATATACGACAAATACGAATGATAAACAAAAGAATTAAAAATAATATTTTCCATGGACATAATTATTTCTCAAGAAGAAAACAAAAATAAAAAAGCAACCCATTTCCACGTGTTAATTTTTAAAAATATGAGAAATAATATATAAGGTAGTTTAAAAAATATTTTCCATAAAAAACATATTTTCATATTTCTTATTATTTAAAAAATAAAAAAAGGTTGCCACGTCATCCCTATAAATCCTCAGCCATCACGCTCTTGGTGCTCTTTTTCACAACTTTCTCTAAAACTTACTTGACACTTCACAGTCTTCTCTAAATTTATAATTTATTTATTTTACTTTTCAAGACTTTCTCTCCAAAAGCTCTCTCTTTCTATTTCTTACTTTCATGGGTTTAGCATTTCTTCTTCTTCTTCTTCTTTGAGAGATCTTCAATTTCATTTCACACCTCACCACTGACAAAATGAACGGTGGAGATTTGGCTGTGAGCAGAGACCCTGCTATCAAGCTCTTCGGCACCACGATTCAGACCCAGATTTGCTCCAACTCCCCTAAGAAATCATTGGTATGTGAATTTTTCTGTGTTTCAGCCCTTTCTTCTTTTGGGTAAGCCCTAATGTTTCGTTTGGATGTGGGAAACGGTGGGAAAAGGAAAAACGAGACATGGGTAGTTGTTGTTTTATTCGGTTCCCTTTAATTGGGCTAATGTTATTTGTGTTGTTATCTGTATTGGCTTTTCCTAGAACGGGGTTTCTAAATTTTGATTTCTAATTTTATGTTGGAAGCTTGGAATTAAATTGCTATTGTAAAATCCATGTTTTCATGTAATGATTCTTAAATTTTTCTGTGATGAATTTGGAACTATAATTAGGCTAAAAGTAATCCTCCTATGGTTATATGAACAGATTGGGTAATGTAATTTGTGGTGTTGTTGTTGGGGTAGTAGTTTATCTTTGATTCCGCGAGGTTTGCATCAAAATTTGACTGGGATTTTCTCGAGAATCCAATAGGGATTGCCCATAAAGGAAATTGGGGAATTTGATATTTCGCAGGTTGTTTGTTTGTGGAAAATTAGTTACAAGGGTTATGATTCCGAGTTCTACAGAATTATATTATGGTATGCCAACCTTGCATTTTGGTTGCACAAATTGGGAAGAGTTCATATAATGTTCATAATCAATAATGGATTGGTTAATGGGAATGGATCTTCATTGATTGCAAATCTAGTTTCGATACTCTCAATCATTATGCTTTATGGGAAGCTTCAATGGTTCATCGTGTTATAAAGGTTTAGGAAATTTGGGTTTGCCCTATTTGTTTTGAGGGACAGTGGAGGGGAGAAAGGAAATAAGTGGGAAAGACCGAACTTATAAATTTTGACTAATGACAGTTGGAGAGTTCCTCACTACAAATTCTGCCCCAATTTTTTGATAAAAACATCATTCGAGATGTATCCCCCTTTAATGGGGAAAAGGGATCTTTTTATTTTTTTGTTTTTTTCTGCACATTGCTTTGGTTATTTAATTTCTTCCCAGTTCTGAACGGAGGGTTTTTGGTTTTGATTCATGATTTCAGGATGCTCCCAGTGAAATAACAAAAGCTGAAGCTGAGGATCCATGTGCAGAAGACTCTAGAAAGCCAGATGGGTCTTCAGTTTCTGAGGATGGTAAGGAGGAGCAGCAAACTCAAGTGCAGATGAGTGGGCTGCAAGTGCATAAGGACCAGGGCGAGACCAATAGTTCAGGCCAAGAAAAAGTACTGAAGAAGCCAGACAAGATTCTCCCATGTCCGCGATGCAACAGTTTAGAGACAAAATTCTGCTACTTCAACAACTACAATGTGAACCAACCCAGGCACTTCTGCAAAAACTGCCAGAGGTACTGGACGGCAGGTGGAACAATGAGAAATGTTCCTGTTGGTGCTGGGCGGCGGAAGAACAAGCACTTAGCCTCCCAATATCGTCAGATAATGGTATCCTCTGATGGAGTACCCACTACTGTGATTGAGGCGTCAGACTCATCTAATCAACAAATTCTCTCATGTGGCGAAACTTCAACCACTTTTAGGCCTTCAACAGCAAGTGGAACAGTCCTAAAATTTGGTCCTGAAGCACCTCTATGCAAGTCCATGGAGACGGTGCTTAGTATCAGGGAACAGAAGAGATGTGCTGAGATGCGAACTGTCAATTGCGGAGGAAATGGGGAGGAGCCAACCTCATGTACATCTTCAGTGTCGGCTCCTAGTTTCCCAGAAAATGAGTTTCCTGAAAATGTTGGGCATAAGGACCGACCTAGTTTGCCTGCATCTCGTAGTGAGATTCATCCACAACTTCATCAGCCCTGTTACCCTGTTCCTCCATGGGCTTTCCCTTGGAATCCAGGTTGGACCAATGTAGCTCCTGTAGCACCACCTCAGTGCTCGTCTGACACTGTTTATGCTCCGAACAACAGTAATCCAAATTCAGTTCAGTGGTGCTCTAGACCAATGCTGGCAGTTCCTGGCTTTTGTGCACCAACCATACCTCTACAGCTTGTGCCTCCCTCATATTGGGGTTGCATGCCCATCTGGGGTGCAGGAACAGGGAACATCTCCTTGGCTGGATCCAATGACTGCCTGTCTCCCTCATCCTCCACGAGCAACAGTTGTTCAGGCAACGCCTCACCAACACTAGGCAAGCATTCCAGAGATGCACAACCAGCAGAGGAACAGAAGCTAGAGAAGTGTGTTTTGGTTCCAAAGACTCTCAGAATTATTGACCCAGATGAGGCTTCAAAGAGTTCTATCTGGGCTACATTAGGCATTAAGCCTGACCAGAAAGCACCCATATCAAAAGGCG
This sequence comes from Vitis riparia, assembly GCF_004353265.1. NCBI lineage: Eukaryota > Viridiplantae > Streptophyta > Magnoliopsida > Vitales > Vitaceae > Vitis > Vitis riparia. Next base: position 2,020,628 of record NC_048438.1, on the reverse strand, counting down.
GCATTTTCAAAGCATTTGAACCCAAGTCTGGAGCCAAGACCGATCTATCAGATGCCACTCAGGTACTAGAAGCAAACCCTGCAGCTCTGTCTCGCTCCCAAACATTCAAAGAAAGTACGTAAAGCTGATGTTGAATACAGTCGTTGCTTGAAGAATTTGTCTCTCTGCAATCTTTCCATGCATATTTGCTATCTAGAGAATATTGCTTCAGCTTTGAGTTGCTGGATCAGTCATGGAACCCATTTGTATAATTGAAGCTGGTTTTGAAGACAAGTTCTCGGTCCATCAATGCATCTGTTTTGGTTCAATATGCTGTAAATAGTAGAAGATACGACATGGGGGACTGTAGGTTTCAGTTCATTAGCTCATATATCATCTTGGATTTGATTCAGCAAAAAAGAAAGAGAGAAATCTATATCTATTCTGCTGGTTGTATGAATACAAACATGTTGGAAATTAAATTGTTAACCCATGTTGGGGTTTTCCCCTTTTCAAATGTCTTCTACTTGCCTGCTATATTTGGATCTTTAGAATTCGTGGTTGGTGCACATAAACTCCAAGTTTGGAGTTCTTTTGAGGGACATTGCTGTTGTACCTCTTCGATATCATATCGAACTTTTATATATAATGGGACTGTGGAACAAATATATAAAGAAATGAGATTTAGGCCGATCAAAATATAACAACATGAGACTTAAGTAAGAAACAGATGTGATACGAACATAAAGAAATGAGGGAATGAGAAACCTACTACTTTTTCGTATGATATCAAAAAGTAAGTTTTTGTACACAGAAAAGTTAAAAGTCTCATGGTCAAGTCTTCTGAGCCATTGATGAAATAGTCAAAAGTCTGACAGTCAAAATTTGGTCTAATAAGTGGCATCAGAACAAATGTTATAGACATAAACCTCGGTCCCAAACACCGCGTTCTTTTCTTACAACCAAATTGAAGTTGTTATAGCACTGTTTTTTTTCCTTTTTCTATTGCTTTTTCCCTTTTTCTTTTTCACTTTAACAACATGCCAAGTTGAAAGTTGTTTCTACACATAAATAAGAAAAGAAAAGAAAAGAAAAGGAAAAGAGAAAAAGGAAAGCCTATTTTGAAGCCTCATTTCCGCTCCCTTTCCTTAGGCTCCAAGGAGTACAAAACCTTTATGACTCATCGCCTCATAAAGAAAAGCCTCAGGAGTTCTTGGGATAATGGGTAAAGTCATTTTCTCATCATTCATCATGGAAAAGCAGGCTTTAAATTCTTGCCTTGAAGGCTTTTCATGACCTTTTTCCATATATAACTGAAAAATTTTCAAACCAAATGTGAAGTCTTATGCACTTTTTCCAATCTGTATATAGCTACTTTTGATAAAAAGGGGCAAGGAAAAGTGGGTCTCTTCCACTTTTCTATTCTAAACACAACTACCTAATGTGATTGGTATTCTGATTGAATAGTGAGTAGTTTGAAAACCCTTTCCAAATACTTAATAACATGAATTCTAAATTATGTCTAAGTACAAAGCATTATTCTTGAATAAGTTTCATAATTAGAATATTTTCTTTGATTTCATCTAAAGCCTTTTTGGGAAATTATAAGGTTTTTTTCTAGTATACTTGTAACTTTTATAATTGTTTAGTTAATCTTATTAAAAAAAATTGATCTAAAAATGCGTTTAGCTTCGTTTGTATAAGATGATATTTGGTAAAATTTAATATTAATTAATTAATTATTTAAACTGACTTTAAGTTAAGTTTTCTTAAGTTGTTGACTTAAAATTTATTACTTGATTTTTACTTTAAGTATTGAGTTATTTGATAAAATTAGTTTCAAATTTATTCTAAATTATCAAATTAACATATTTATTGTTATAAATTTTAACTAATATTTATTATCATTAATTAATTAATTAATGTTTATTTTCATTAATCGTAAGTAATAAATTTGTTTTTAAACATCCATATTTAAAGTACTATAAATATATAAGATAATCAACAAATATTTCTTATAAAAATTGAATTATGGATGTGGAGTCATGGTTGTATAATATACTCTCATTAGAAGCAAAATAAATAAATAAATAAATAATTTTGAGATTAAAAATAAGTTAACTAGTTTAACTTAATGCTTAAAGTTATTTTTAATTTTAAGTTGTGCTATTAAGTTATTTTATCAAACATGTTTAATCTACTTAATAACATAAATTAAGTTATTAAGTCATATTAAATCATTAAGTTAATTTATCAAACATGTTTTTAAAAATAATTTAAATTAAAGTTAACATAAATTATTAATTAATAAGTATTAAGTTTTAACAAACACCCTCTTAGTTTCTAAAAAGCCACAATTTTTTATTTTTTATTATTTTTTAAGTTCAATACAAATTCTATACATATATAATTAAGTTTTATAATAGAACTTATAACTTAAAAAAAAAAAACTTAATATGAAAGTCAAAAGAATGATTTTATTTTGATTTGTGTAGGAAGTTATTTAATATTTAATGAAAATTTTATAGTATTAATATTATCTTTAAAAATTATAATTTTAAGTCATATATATTAAGCTTTTCACAAAAGAGAATCAAAATAAGAAGGAAAAAGAGTGAAGCCTACCGTTCTCTTGTGCCTAGATCTATGAAGGGAGAAATCATGTGGAAGATTGTTGGGTGGATGAGTTCTATGATGACTATCACAATTTTTAGTATCTTCATTGGATGAAATCCGATCTTCGGGCATCTAGATATGATTTTTGATACTTTATGTTTTCATTATGATAGATCTAAAAAAGCCTAGGATAGAATGCATGCATCTTACATGATTTAGGGCCATGAAATAAATTTATTCGGGTTTCCCATTAAATAGGATCTTTGAATTCCTTTAGAATTTCAATCATTGCATTAGGTATTTTCACTGGCTAGTCTGCCTTAAACTTAATCAAGGTCGCAACATATAATTTTTGCCCCTACCTAAGACCTTTCTTTATCTAGATGGCAAACAACATCTCAAATTAGCCTTTCCTACTAATCTTTTCCCTCAAAGCATGCATAGAATAAGGTTAACTATACTCCAGGATCATCAACCTGCCAAGGTGTGGGAGCAATGCCACCTTAGCCTTGAGAAAGAAGTCAATTCCCAAAATCAAGTCACAGTCATCTAAGGGCATGTAAAGCAGGTTGTAGGTGTCCTTCCATTCTCCCACTTAAGGTAGGACTTCCTTAGCAATGACATTGATATTTTGGGCTTTGTTGTTCACTGCTTTGATTCTATTTGGTGTCTTTTTCCAATTTTAACCCAAGCTTTGTTGTTTTTCTACCAGCCACAAGGTTGTGGGTTGTCCCATTATCTATCATTGCTTTACACATACCCCATTCACCCAAGCTTGGACATGTATCAATCCCTCTTGGATAGGGGCTTCATTATGAGTCACATTTAAGAGTTACAAAGGAATGACACTTGAAAGCCCATCTGAGTTTGAATCTCCATTTCTATCTACAATAATAAAGGTCAACAACTTCTTCATTTCTGGGTAATCGTTGGCACGATGGGGACCATTGTAGATAAAACAATATACTATTTTGGTCATCTACGGCACCAACTTAGTGGTCTTCTCCACTTGCTTTGGCGTTATAAAGGACTTTTTCTTCAATTTCTTTAAACCCGACTTCTTGAAAGATTTCTCCCATGAATTAGATTTCTTTGTTCCCTTAAACTTAGTTTTCTAATTGGTGGAGATGGCACCAACCATCTTATAGTTTTCTAGGCAGTCTACTATAACCATTGTAATAGGAAAGTCGTACACCCATTTCTTTCGCAGTACAATCTAGGTCCATGCTTACAAACCTAGACATGTATTTGAATAACTTGTCTTCCTATGACATATTCTTGATATCCAACATCAAGGAACTGAATTCCTTGACATATTCCTACACATACCCCGTGTGTCTTAATCTCTTTAGAGATTCTCTAACCACCTAGGCAATATTGATGAGGAGGAATTGATCATTTAGTTTCTTTTTTAGAGTCTCTTATGTGGTGATATGATTTTTTCCTAACTCTGCATCATCTTCCACTTTGGTTCATCATCTAAGCTTGGCATCACAAAAAAGATGCATATTGGTGATGAAGGCTTTTTTTGTATTTGAGATGTAAGTAGCCTTAAAATACTACTCCATATCCTATAAGAAATTCTCTAACACTTTGGCATTCTAGTTGTCATTGAAGTCTTTAGGAAAAAAAGAACGTGATTTTTGAAAGGGTCTTTAGAACTAGAGGGAGTTCCTTGCAGTATTGCCTTTTTGAGGACTTCTGTGTCTTTTTTAAAAGATTGGAGGGTGGTCTTGAAGTTATTTGTTAGGGCTTTGACGTATGTCTTCAAATCAACTACCTTGTCCTCAATGAATTTGTTGTGAGTCTTGAGCAAATTCCATTACACATGAATTTTTCAAGCATGTTGTACCCACAAGGCCACAATGCCATCATCCCTTGGTCATTTTCCTAACACTCTTCCAACCAAGAAATCTTTTCTCTCAAGGCTTCTATAGCACTACCTAACAAATCTGCTATGATTTTCTTTTTTCTGTTCAGTGTACAATGCCAGGTCTTAATCTTAGCCAACCAGATACCAACAATCATAATGAAAGCAAAGTAACAAGGGTAACTAACCAAATGTGAGAATTTTCTAAATTTTTATTATTCCTTAGTTACAAGATTACAAAAATTTTCTAAGTGTCCTAACACTTATAAAATTCTCCTGAGTTAGGGAACCCACAACCCCACAATAGTTACACAATTTGATAACTCTCTTTGCTTCTTTTTACAATGTAGTAGTCTTTTATATCATGTTGCAATGCTTTTCAATTTTGAACTCAAATATTTAAATTCAAACAATAGTCTAAGGTGGTGGCTATGAAACTATTATAGCCACCCAATTGGACACATCTCTTTTACCAGAGGTGTCTTTTCATGATTTGCATAACCCATAAGTTTTTATCTAGCATTCCTTTTTTGTTGAACCTATGCCTACCACTAAAGGTGCATTTTCTCAATGGGTGGCATGTAATAGACCTTTCTATGATCAAATCAGTCCATGATCACATCTAGCCCATTATTGTAAATTCATCCATGCTTAATTGGTTTTTACTCCCAATACATGAGAGTTAGGTCCACATTAAATACCTTTGGCCTACCAATCAACCTGCATTAGTGTCTTGCCTTAGCCATGTTAGCATGTCCAACTTGTTTCTAATGTATCAATGTACTTTACCTCACATACTAGTGCTTACTCATGTTCCATGTCTAAGTGCCCATGTATGTTAGGGTTGTTGTCCATGTCATGGACAAGTCTATTGCAAGACCTTTCTTTGTCATTCTTGTGTCAGCTATGCACCACCATGTCTGCCTTAGTTTAGTTGTTGTAGTAGTATCATGCCATGTCTAAGTCCTTTTTGGTTGCAGCAACGAGCTATGACATTGCACCGATGACTTGTCATTATAACTTTGTGGTGAGCATCATTCACTATGTCTAAGTCAACTTTGTTAATTTGTTGCAGTAGCTCCATGTTATGTCCAAGCCTTTTTTTTTTTTTTTTGTGCAACAACTAGCAATGACATTGTGCTCATGGCTTATTAAGCCACTTTAGTACAAAAACTTTTGTGTCATTGTGCCAATTTCAAATAAAGGGGGAGAAAGGAGATTACACTATGCCCTGTGTCATTGTAGCCACAGGTTCCACGCCACATAAGTCATGGAGCTCAATCATGAGTGCTAGCGAGCTTGCCCATGAGTCATGCCCATGCTTAAGGCCTTGCATCAATGCCCCTTCATGTGGCCAAAGTCAAGCCATGGTGTCTCTCTCAAGTCACATAAACCCTTAAGGAGCATTTTCGGCAATTTTAGAAGTTTATGAAAAAGACATCACCTGTTAAAATAAGTCTTTAAAAGCATGACATGATATGAAAATTTTGGAGTTTATTATTTATTCAATAATATTCTAGTTGCACTTTTATTTATCCTTGTTCGGTTCATTATTTTTATGAGTATTTTGATTGTATTTCTTACATTATACATTACTTAGGTATATTAGGAGTCACATGGAATATTCAAGACGTGAGTTCCTTATGAGTAGATAATTTTTTAATAGTTGGTTCATAGACTTAGGCAATTCATTTGATACTATAGTGCACTATCTCATAATTAGAGAGATGATTGGTTTTCACCATAGGGAAAAGTTTCCCATGGTGAGTTCACTTGTATGCACAATTACACATTGAATAGAACCTATGATGAGTCATGACATAAGGCTATCAGGTAGTCATGACTTTACCAAACTATTATTTTGTATTATCTCTCAATCTTAAGAGAATATTAAGCTTGTGCCAAAGTTAATAGTGGCTTTGACCTAGGGGTGAGATCCTATAGTGATAACAGCAATAGGTATTCTTAATAGAGACACCATAATATCTCATGGAATTGAGATAATGTGTATCATTGTATAATCATAAGGAAATGTGTTTAGATAAATTAGAGTCATAATAGTTCCTTAAGTAGAACTTAACATAAGTTCTTTGTGAGTTAGAATGTGTCAAATGATTACATTATAGGATGATTTAAAACTCCAAGATGGTATAGATAATCTTGAGAGGCTGATATTCCCACCTTATTAGATTACGAACATCAGTTCATGATGAAATTGTATATAGTGGATAATAGGTCATAGACTTGACCACCTAATGTCTCGTTATTATTTACATGGGGCATTAGAGTGTAATTGACTATTTATAGTGAGATTTTGAGTGTTGTACGAAAGATCCAAATCATGGGTTCCTTGCAAGTAGTAAACTCACATACAATGCCTAAGCCCAAGATAAGTCATGACAACTAGATAACCACCAATCATGAATCTCCGTTGATCCTATTCATTGTGTCAACATAGACAATAGTAAACTCACCATGGGAAACCTATCTTGATGACTAAGATAAGTTATCCCACTAATTAGGGGGTAGTGTACTACAACTTCTATGGATTGCCTAAGTTCTTGAACCAATTAGGTAGTGTACTACAACCTTTAATGGATTGCCTAAATTCTTGAACCAATTGTGAACTAACTTATCAACTTGTAAGGAACCCATGACTTGAATCTTTCGTGTAACTTTTAATGCACTCAAGTTATGTACAATACAAGTTATTAAACCAGAATGCTTAAATATTTCATAATGCAAGAGTAGAATAGTAAAGTGAAACTAATATCATATGTAATGAAATCAAAATGTTATATCATGTCACTGCCTTTAAAGGCTTTATCATGACATTGACATCAGTGATTATACCGATTCCTCATTTAAGGTCACATCATGCATCCACATACACTCCTTTACTTGTTCATGATAAGACGAAGATCTAAAAACTATTTTATGGGAATCCCATATTCTTAGACTTAGACATACCCCCTCTTAGAGATGAGGACTCCTCTATTTCCTAGAAAGGCTCTATGTTCAAGTGCCTAGCTACTTAGAGGTCGAGTTTGAGATGAAGGTGTCATTTGGATCTCTTTCCAAAATCTTCTAGTAACATGTAATGCTAAAGGCTTAGATAGAGACCATGTCATAGAGTTGTTAAGGGGTATTTTTATCATCTTCTACATTTCATTTTTTTTTTCTCTGACTTTACTTCATTGATGTCTCCTCATTTTCTCACTTAGGTCTATACAAATGTTCACAGCCTTATCTTTTACATGATAAACTTCATGTCATTGACTTGGTTAGAGTATATGTGGTTAATTGAAGCTAAAATATGTGCTTTAATGACATATATTTGATATGATTTATGCACCTTAAGACACTTAAATCATCCAACTTGACCCAAATCGATGTCAAGACCCTAGCCATGAGTCTAACTTTTAATTTGGAGATTTATCTTAGGTTTAAGTGAAAAAAATGAGTGCAAGTTGAAATTATCTTAGATTTTGAAAAAGTAAGAAATGGTTAAATGACAAGATGAGCGAGTCAAGACTCATGGAATATGAGGAGAAGAAAAACAAGGATATCATGAGTTTGGGAGATGAGGAATGGTCATTATAAAGTAAGAAAGAAGACATGCAAATATGGGAAATGAGGCATGAAGCAAAATTCATCAAGTTTGCATGGGAATTTGGAACTCAAAATCTAGTAGCAACATGTACTCCGACTTTAAGGTAAAATTTAGAGCACTCTGAAGTCAAGTTTGGGCAAGCTATTTTGAAGCTTAGGAATTCAGGAATCTAACCCTTTAAACGGTGCACAAATTGTAGCTAAAATGATGAAGTTATACATGTTTGAAGTGAACTAGTCAAAGAAGAATGCTAGGTTCGAAATTAGTAACTTGAATTCGAAATGGTTTTTGGTCATTTAGAACTCAAATGAATGCAAGGAAACTTTTGGTATAGGCTAAGTTTGAGTCTCCCTACCTATTTCGAACAAGAGGCACACATTTTGAACCTGAAAACATGGAGAACTTGAATAGGCAATGGGTGAGTTTGAAATTCACTATGAATTTCAAACTTGTCATCTCGATTTTGAATTATACCATTTTTCTCCTACTTATTAGTTCAAAACTAATTTGGAACTTACCCAAATGTCAAACTTAACTATTGGTGATTGAGTTTGAGTTCTGAAACACGTCAAAACGAGTTCTAAATGCTTCCATTCAAATAAAAAAGCATCATACTCATTTATAACTCGTAATTTTTGAAGTTTTTCTAGGTTGTTTTTCACTTTTCTTTGTAACATGTGGCCAATTGGGGTATGCTACATGTTAGGTTATTGAATCTACTATGTAAACTCAGTTCTAGGGTTTAGGAGTTATCTTCCAGGAGTTTGATGTTTGTGGTGGAAGAAGACAACAACTTTGGTTGTTTCCTTTCTTGTTTATAGAATATATTGTTTTTAGTTTCTTTTTATTCAAATAGATTTTTACTCTATTAGGAATTGTAAATGTGACATCACCCCCATGAGAGGCTAAAAAGTTAACTTAGGGCTTGAAGGATGAAAACCTAAAGGCTAGAAACTTATATGAACAATGTGTAAACTATTGTAACAATGAGATTAATTAACGGTTGGGGTTATAATTTATCAATTTTTTAATCGTATCCTTATAAGTTATTTTAGGGAATGATATGATAGGTTATTACTCGATATTAGTGATTCTTAGTAACTTTTGTTCATTAGTTATCCTAGTATTGCATATCGTTATCTACCTTGAAACAAGGTTGTTGAAGCCTCGCGTCCCTGGCGATCCATGTAGCTGCCAAATGGATGGACGCACGATCTCAACCAATATAGATTCTTGATTCAATCGTTCCTGCAAAAGGCGTCCGGACAGGGTGTCCGGATGCACCCTCCGATGGTTTTGTCAGCCATGGCAAGAGAGATAAATCAGTTGGCCTTTTACTAGGTATAGTAAGCTTACCTTCCTCTTTGTGCGAAGGTTCATATATGTAGTACCAGAAGCTCTGATTCCCTCTTTAATGGTAGGGAGATATTTTGGCTTGTCATGATGCCACTAGGTGGTGGCAGGACCATCATCACCCTACGGGCGGCTGATAGAGATCGTGGGAGGCGCCGCGACTGTCAGAGATCGAGGGAAGTGACTTGCCGTCACTTCATTCATGTCCTTTCACTTGCAGGTGGTGGAATGTGAGCCATGACAGGCTGTTGTGATGACGTGCAAGACTTGCTTACTCCGATCAATGATCCGGACAAAACATATCCGGATAGGATATGTCGGTCGTCCAGATGTGATATGGCGGTTGTTTGGATGTGATGCTTGCGAGTGTCGTGTGCCTCTTCCTTAGGGGTCCGGACAGGGAGAAGCGCGCCACATGTACTCTTGGGAAGATCCGGATGGGTTAAATCTGGATAAGAATGCGTGCCACGTGTCATCAGGGGGAGGGGTCCCTACAAAGGTTATAAAGAGTAAAAAAGTTATAAAGAATATGAATGGTTAAAAAGTTGAACATTGAATCGATAATCAATCTCATTTATTTGATTTTTTTTTATGAATATGTTTTAAAAAAGAAAATTAGGTTTCAGATGCAATTATGAGTTATAGAGCTCAAATTGATTGGGAGTGACCTAAGATCACTCCACTAAAGAAACCTTTGTTTTCTTTGATTTTTATACCTAAAGTTAGATTGTGGGAAGCCATAGACTTCAATTGAACTAAAAATCAATATCACTTTGTTATTAATTTAGTTTTCTTTACTTAGTTTCACTTCATAAAAATCAATTCACATATTTTCTTTCACTTAAGGATTTACATAAAAGTAACTTATTTATCTTAGTTTTGGCAAATTCTCTAAGCTAGTCCTCGAGGACAATTCCAAAAATATTACGAAAGTGGCAATAGTTTTTTTTTTTTTTTTTAATTTTTCTTGGAAAGAGTTATTACATATTTAGACTTAAGTATTTTGGTAAAATAGAGAAATTCGGTCAGTGGCTCATTCGTCTTGGAATGTCTATGCCTATGATGCTACTATGATAAAGGTGAAAAAAAAAAAAACTACAATGATAATTATCGATTTGAAAACTATCAAGAATATTTAGATATCTTCATTCTCATCTATGAACTATTAGAATACATGTTGTTCTACCTAGGGCTTCTTAAGATCTAAGCACAATGGAAGCAGTAGTAATATTAAAAAAAAAAAAAAAGATCTAGAGAAGAGAAGATGACCATACCTATGATCAAATCACAAATTGTATAAAAAATATAAACTTATCTTATGTCCTTAAAAAATTTTAAAATTTGAGATAGTAGAATTTTTTTTTTATAGCTTAATTTTTTTTAATCAATTTCTAAAAATGATTACATTTTCAATATAAGTTTCTATTTTTTTTAATTAGAAGTTATTATCATTTTTTATTTTAAAAAACAAAAAATAAGAAGTGCATCTAAATTGAGGTCAAATATTCTAATGTCTAATGACACTTCAAAATAGTTTAAATAATACATATAATTAGTTTGTGTGGATGAACACATGAAGTTTGATGAATTTTTTTTATAATTTGTGATTTGATTTATCTTCTCATTTATCTGAAGTCACAATTTACTTGCCTTTTCAAGATTTGAAGGTGTATTTAATATGAAATTTTATTTGGTTCATGATATTGTAACTAGGAATTATTGTAATATTTTTTTTCTTAGGAGTCGTTTTAATTACATGCCATAATTTAATAGTATGAGAAAATTAGAATTTCAGGACAGTTTTGGATATTTGAGGGGTTTAGTTAAAGCCGATCTAAATCCAACCCAACCTTATTTTAAGTTGAGAATTTTCAATCCAATATATATATATATATATTAAAAATATTATATAAAATATAGAAATTCTTATATAAAAAAATAACTAGATATATTCAAAAACACTTTTGAAAATTTTTAAATTTTGAGAAATTCAAATTTTTTTAAAATTTGGAAAGAGTTTTAAAAACAAAAGGTAAATTCTTATGTTTTGCACAGGAGATTTTGAGGATTGTATCTAGACATTACCTTAATAAGCATGATATTAACTAAATCATATTTTTATGTAATGAAAGAAATTAGTTTTAGCATCGGTTAAAGTTTAATATCATGTTTATAACAACTAAAAAAGTTGGTTCTTCTTTCTTTCATATTTTATTTGCCTATTTTCTTTAATTTCATGTATTAAATATAATAAAAGTATAAGTAAAATAAACCTATTGTTATATTACCTTTATTTACTTTCTTTAATTTCATATATTAAATATGATAAAAATATAAGTAACATCGACCCATCATTGATAAAAATATTAAATAATATTAATAATTTATCACAACTTCAAGATTTTTCATTTTGTTTAACAAACATTAACTTTTGAGTGATAAAATGATGATTATATCAACATACACACACGACAAAATACATATACAAGATAAGGTCTTATAACTTATGACTTTCATTGTACTATACTTTCCAAAGAGCAATTCTTCTCGAATAAAAGGTGAACTTACTCTATGAGTTGTAGGTTGATCCTTCACTTTAACTCTATTTGACTAAGACTTTTTTCTTTCTCCTTAATTTCGATAAGAATGGTTTGATAAGAGGAGGGCTCCACCCCCTAACTTTAGGTGAGGTTAAGATTTTATAAGCCAAGCTTCTGCTTCATCAAATTATATTTGGTTTAGGTTAAATTGAACTCGCCCATGTTGCAACCCTAATTTAAGATAACTCAAAAATGTTAAAAATAATTTTATAATTTATGTGTGTGTGACAATTTATTTACCTTTTCAAGGTATGAGGTGTATTTTATATGAGATTTTGTTTGGTTAATGATTTCTTTTTGGTAGTTTGAGAAAATATAAGTACACTTGTAACTTGGAATTATTATATTAAAAAAAAATATCCATGAGTTGTTTTAGCAAACTCATGTCCTAAAATAAATTTTTAGACCTCAATTTTTTTAGGTAATGCAAGCCTATTAGAAAATTGAGATCAAGACATATTACAAAGAAAAGGGAAACAATAATGTTTTGCATGTGTTAAAGAAAGGTATAAGATGAAACTTTCGGTGTCATCTTCTAACTTGTTTTTCTATATTGCACGATACATTGATGCTTCTTAGCAGCCCCCATCAAATACGTTGATGGTTCTAGGAAGTTGTATTAATGGTAAGTGTTAACATTAATGCTCTTAGAAATGTTAATTTTTTCCAGCTTTAATGCTCAATGAGTGTAATTATTTTTTTTCAAATTGCCATCTTAAACAAATATCAACATGACTAATATTATCATGTTGTTTGTAGAAGCACCATCTTTATTAGTATTCATTAAAATTGATGTTCATGAAAGTGTCATCTTTAACTAATTTTAGCATTAACACTTGTAGAACTGTCATGTTTGACAACATTCAATAAATATCAATGAGCAAGGCATGTTAAATTTTACATAAAAATAAAAATAAAAAGCGTAACCCCAATATTCTTAATCTCACCCCTTCCAAATATTTTAATTCCATGTACATAGCCTAGTTATATTTTGTTGGTGTTAACTCATTTTAAAATGTCACCCTTAATGACATTACTGTCACCTCCTATTAGGACAATGAGTAAATTGTTTGTTGACAATTTTGTTCTAATTTATTTTTTTTGTTTAGAAAACTTTTTAAATAGTAACTTACTCTCTATTGAAGATTCAAGGTTGTTATTCGTTCAACCGAAAAGTCTCAAATAAGTTTAAAAATGTTTGGTTTGTGACAAGTTGGGTGTTTAAAGGGTTAAGGAAGATTGATATTCATTTTAAACTCAAATACTTAATTTATTGGTTTGGAAAAACAGGGGACACTTGAGCATTGGAAGCGGCGCTCAAGTGCTAGAATCACTTAAGCACTTATTCAGTGCTCAAGCACCCGAGGTGCTTGAGCAGTGGGTAAGTGTACTTATGTGCTCGTCTCAAATCTACCAAAATATGGAAAAATGTTGTTTTGGAAATTCACAAATATTGTATTTGGAAAATTCAAGATTCCAATCTCCTAGGGCCTAGAGGCCTATATAAATCATTATTTAACCCTTTTTGGGTTAGACGCTTATAGAGAGGTTTAACCTAACTTACCCTACTATTGCTAATCTCTCAATAAGAATTCAAAGGATTGAATATTAGATTGTTGGAAAACTTGCATCCCTTTAGCGAGGCTAAGGAGAATTCACAAGAGCAATTGGTGATTGTTACGTGATGTGGATCAAGTTGTAGGTTTTAGAGAGTAAATCTTTATAATAAAGCAAGTAGATAATTCTGTGTGATTTAACCTCATATAATTTAGATTAGAGGTCTTAAACTTCATAGGTTTTTATCTCCATAGTTAGTATGAGGGTTTTTCACGTAAAATTCCTTGTGTCTCTTACTTTTTTCTACTTATGTATTTGATTTTGGTTATTTTGTTTATTTTTAATATCTTTTGGAATTAAATTGGGTTACATATTTCAATCCTTATATTATAATTTTTGAAATATATTCATTCACTCATTTTTGGGTGTTACCATGCTAGACAATTTTTTTCAACCTCCTTTGAGTATTATGCCCATAGAGTAAAGCATATGATGTTACCTTCATGTTAGTTCCTTTATACTATGTTTAGTTCCTGAAAAGTACTAGAGAAAGAAAAAAATATTAAGAAGAATGATTTTTTTATGTTTGATTTTATTATGAAAAATGCGAAAGAACTTCAAATATAATTAAAATAATTAAGAAATTTATATATTTTTAAATTATTTAATTTTTATTTAGAAGATTTAAATATGTGAAAAAATTATGAAATAATATATAAAAATAATTTATTGAATTTAAATCCATTTTTTATTTTTCTTAACTTTTTATTTCCTTTTATTTTTCTTCTATTTTTTTTTTCCTTTAAACTTTCTGGAAACCAAACATAGGATTAGAGGTTTGGAACCTATAAAGCTATTAGCTTGACTATATTATGGACTAGGAATTAGCAACTTAATCCTATGTTCCTTTACAAATTCAACCACATCTTCACCCATATATGAACATGGTCCCTTGATTTGTTGTTATTAACTATTAGCTTGTTTTTTTTTATGAACCTGATTACTTTAGTCTGGGCTACTTTCTGGAATGGCTTGGCTCTGATCCATTTCTTAGAAGATAAGGGATGAAATTTTCCTATGAGATCAATGGCCCATCCTCAATATGGTCATGGTTTCATTAGTAATTGTATTTCTATAGCTAGTATTTGCTCTCCCTTAGGAGATTCAATACAATCTTTTAGGATTAGGACCAATAAAATTCATCTCTTCTCATAAGTAATCTTCCAATTTGATGTCACCCACGTATTCCTTTATGAGCTTCATCTATCATTTTCATGGCTTTGGGATACACCTAACCCAGCTAATTTGCCCAAAATCTTAGCCTTTAATCACCTTCTATGGTAGGTATAGCAAACTAAATTCAAATAAGGCTACAATCCATTTTCTACATGACCTTTAAGAGTGGGCCTGAGTAACATACACTAACACATGTTTTGGCCACCAACTATAGCTAGCAGACAACATGTAATAACAAAGTTTCATTGCTAGAAAATACAAAGCTAAGCAATTTTCAACTATGTGTTAGAACTATTCATTAAATGCAATCTTGAATTTCTTTGCCACTATTATTTTGAAATGCTATAAATAAGACAAAATAAATGTTAATTTAGAAACCAAATGATATTATAGTTGATTTATCAAATGATAGACTTGGGGTATTTTGAGACAAGGATATTTATTCAAAAATTTGAACTTATGTATATGATGAAAGTTATAGGTTACAGCATGATATCATCTAAGGGATGTAAATATCTATATATTGGGTCGAGTACAACCTATTACAATGTTGAGATGTCAATTTCTTGTAAACCTTTGATGGGAGGGGAAGGCACGCTATTTCAATAAGGCAAAAAATGAAAGAAATAAAGAAGGAAAGAGAAATTTTGCATGAGTAGATGTTAATCCCTCCCACTGACACCCATCCACCAACCACTAGCTACTTTTGGATGGTTGAACAATAATTGTAAAATATGTCTATTTTTTTCTGCGTACTTTAAACTTCTGTCATGTTTTGATCATTGCATTTATTCATGAAATTGATCGGCTGAGCAATTTGAGACTATATATAGTTGTTAAATTCTACCCATGACATGCATGGTAATTGTAAATTATGTCTACATTTTTTTGCGTACTTATACTTCTATCATATTTTGATCATTGCATTTATTCACGAAAGTGATCGCATGAACAATTTAAGACTATATATGGTTGTTAAATTCTACCCATAACACGTTTTAGATGTTCTGCTTAATTTGAACTTCCTAGCATTTAGCGAGCTATAGATCTAGATAAATGTAACACAATTCTTCCTAAGCATCTAGATCTATATACCTAAATCTGATCCAGTCGTTGAAGAGAACTTAGCAGTCAATATATATATAATTATATTTTGAAGCAAGTAGATCATATTATATTTTATTAGCTTGAGTCAATATTAATTTGAAAGTGTTTTGTAGCCAAGTGGGTTTCAATTGCAACATTTTGGACGTAGTTCGAAAATCCAATTATTGAGAGCACAAGCGTGAGGCATCTTACTTAGTTGTGCTTGCTTTTTTTATTGCACACAACTTTCCCTTTGTATACATCAATCAACCCATGTTTGAATTGAAATTGAAACTGGTCAACGAGGCACCTAGCTCTTCTTAAACTAGGTTTTAACCAAGCAGACCTGTCTTTCGGGTTTCCTCCTAGAGTTATGCCTTGCCATCAAATCCCCTTCCATGTAAAAGGTTTTTAAAAAACAAGATTGTGTGGCAACAGGTCTCTCCACAATTGTTCAAAGTTGGTTAAACCTTATGAATGGCCCAACAAACCAAATCAGACTGGAAAGAAGACTTGTAGAAGGTTGGACTAGCTTGGAAAGGGAGTGGACTAGCTAATTCCATCCAGTTTTTAAAACGTCATATTATTGTGTTTTTTAGAGACATTGTTCTCTTCCATGCTTTATATTATTTTTGTAGTTTTTCTGAGACTTAAGTAAGGTCTCAATAAGATACCTCAAAAAGTTTAGGTGACACGAAATACTTATTTTGTAAGTTATTAATTAAAGCATGGTATGCATGGATTTGAGATGAGAAATCTTAATTTTTAATCATCTAGAAATTCCCTATGACATTTTTGGGTTTCCTCATTCTTTTAAACATTTTTTTTTATTCAATTTTACTATGCATCATCGTCAAACAATTCTTTCAATTCCCAATCAACATAATTATTAAAGATTTCATAAGAGTTAGGTTGAATCAAAATATGTCCCAAGTTAATTACATCAATAGTAGAGAACACACATTTTTGCTATCTTTTCAAATAAGAATCATTAATTAGGTTTGTCTTAGATGTGCCGAGTTTAACTAATGCCAAGGAAGTTTTCAAATTGTTGAAAATTATGACCTACACTATTGAATAGATAGATAAGAATAATAACACATGAAGCCAAATTTTAAATAAAGAAGAAGATCAAAGTTAAAATATGAAAAAAGAACGTATTGAGATCAAGCGAGGCATGGAGTCACTACCCTTAGAGTAGATATCGCATCCACTGAGAAGGTATATATCTTGGTACAAGGGTCATTAATGATGGTCTACCTCCAAGGTACAACAATCTACTATTGGTGATGGTGTACTCTAATGATCACAAGCAACAACACAATTACTAGTGTTTATCTAAAAACAATTGATTTTAGAACTTTTGTTTTTAGCTTTTCCTTTTAGAATTGTTTCACTTAAAAAAGATTATTTTTTTTAATGAGAAAATGTTTCTCACTCATTTAGGAAATAACTTCCGATTTTTAGGAATCATGTTAGCAAAAAATGAAGATATGAAGATTTTAAAGGAAAATAAAACACTTATCCACTTCTCATGCGGGATTAGGTTTCTGTATTGCTTATATAACCATATTTTACTAAAATTATTAAAGAAAAAAAAATGATAAAATCATAGAAATAAGTAAAACACAAACATATATAAACATTATCAATACGATTTTTTAATATTATTTTCTATCACATCTTCTTTATTCAACTACCACCTAAGCAACGGTTTCTTACTTGCTACTAAGATGGTTATTATAAAAAATTATTATTGAAAGTCTAATTTTCTCCGAGTATAGTTTTAAAGAAACTAATACATCATGCTATACCTTTAAGACTAAAAGATTGTCTCTAGGTCTTAATATATCTTTAGTATTTGAAAGGAAGTAGATGAATGTTATCTCAAGTCCTTCCCAATTCCCATGCATGGACAGTTAAAATATTCTTCCTACACATTTAGATTATCATGTCTGGTGTCAAGAAAGTAGATACATAAATTCTCTCGTCTTTCTAAACAATTACAACACTATTAAATTCCCTTTTTTTTTTTTTTTTTTTAACTATTTACTAAAATAATTAAAAAATAAAGTGGAAATTTATTTTATGGACCACATAATAAATTTATAAGAGTCAATTTATTATTTTTTAAGGTTTTTTTTTTCAATTAGATGGGAAACCATACAAGTCTTATTTATTTAGGGCTAAAACTCGGTGGAGTTTTCTAATAAATAGGGCAATTATTTTGAAATGATAAAATATGAAGTATATAATAGAATAAAAAGTCAAAAGCTAATTATATTTGAAAACCATAAAATATATCATTAATTACTAATTATTTTGAGAACCTCAAACTCAAGTTTTAATATTCAATAATAATAATAAGAATAAAATAAAAATGATAAAATTTATAACTATAATATAATTCAAACATGACAAAGGTCAGAGTTTTTTCTTATTCTTTTTTCATATTTTTATATTTTAATTGAAATAATAAATAATATAATTAAAAATAATAAATAAATAATAGTATGCAAATTTAGCTTCAATGGATTATCCAAACTTTCAATTCATGAAAACCATAATATTTTTGTGTTAATATTTTTATGACTCAAATTCAAGTAAAGATGACAATAGGGCGAAGTTTTTCAATTACCCGTCCCGTCTTGCTCATAATGGGAAGAGTTTGAGATAACAATAAATAGGTTTGCAACAGATTTGAGAAGTTTTTAAAAATTTGGGATGGGTTCAAGGTGGATTTGAATATAACTTTGTCTCGTCTTGCTCCACCCAGATTATACATAATTTTAAATGAAAATTTATTTTAGTTGTTTTTTTTGTTCATTTTTCAATTTTTTTTAAATAAATAAAATATTAATTTTCATAAAAATAAATTATAAATATTTATAATATTTCTTTATTTATAAAATATTTTTTTTAATTAAATTTAAATTTTAAAGACAAAAAAAAAATTAAATAAAAAATAAACGCAACAAGGCAGGTTAGATATGAAAATTTCTTATACCTATTTCGATTGGGATACTCACTCCGCTACCATCCCTAAATTCAATCCTTTGTCATCGATCCACTCCATTTTCATCCCTAAATTCAATCTTTGGCTACTAACCCATATCACAAGTTGAGCACGTTAGATCTATTGTTGAATATGATCTTGTGGTCTAAACAAGTTTAAATGATTGCATACTTTTAAATTTTGAAATTTTTAAAAAAACTAAAATTAAAAGAATGTAAGTGCCCCAATTTTCCTTTCCCACCTAACTTTGAACTAAGCTAGGGAAGAGAGTTAAATAATAATGTATGAGCTTGAGGAAACAAGATAGAGTGGGATTAACTGCATAAAAGGTTCCAAAATTTAATCATTTTTTATAAAACTTGGAAGTTTTGCACTATGAATTAGGAAGTAATAAGAAGTTGGTGAGATATGGACACAAATAATTAAAAATAGAGAGACCAAAAGTATATAAAAATAAAATAAAATTATAGTAAAGGGGACATTGAGAACACATGTCACCAAAATGGAAAATTTGGAAGCACCAACTTTCCATCATTACTATAAGAGCAAGTGGTATGTTCCCAAATCATGTGTCACCCACTCAAAAGTTGTCTCCATAAATAGAAAATTGAGTTATTGAGTGGGTTTTACATGTGACACCGACTTAAGTGAGGTATGCTTTCATAATGAAAATGGAGTAATGCCAAATATTATAATATAATATATTTGATGATGTATCATAGCTAGTAGTCATGTTTCTAAGGAAGCGAATGGGTTGCTTGTGTAATATTAATTATTTTTTGGAAATTTGTTGAAGTCTAATTATGGAGTTTGGAAGTTAAAAAGTAGTGTGGGATAAAATATAATTGTAATTAAGATTTTGTTTAACATTGACTTGAGAAATTATTTTTAACCTAAAAAAAATATTTTTGAGAAAAAAAGGAGATATTTGACAAAATTTAGGAAATATGTTTAAAAATCTTGAAAATTACTTATGGTATTGAAAAATCATTTATAATATTTTTTGAATAAACAGTTAAAGATGAATTTCATAAAGATACTTTTAAAGAAAATATTTCCACTAAAACACTTCAAACAAAAATATTATATAACACACCCTAATATTTATTACTTCATATGTATATATTTATAAAAGTCGAAATCCAAATCGACGATGACATTGGAAGTTTTATGTAATTTTTAAAAAAAATTAATCTATTTTATTTTTATTAAGAAAAATCTATATAGATTATTATTGTTATTATCATTATTATTATTATTGAAGTAAAATATGGAGTGAGAAAGTTGTTTTAGAATCACTTTGAAATATTTATTCACTCCATGCTTATTTTAAAAAGGAAAAAACTTAAAGCTCAATGGCCGATCGAAATTAAATACCAATCACGTCTTTCAATAATTTAATTTTTTTCTTATAAAATCAAATAAAAAATTCTATTCTCTTTTTGTTTTTCTATGTATTTTCTTTCTCAAAAAGAAAAATTAATTAGAATGGCTTAAAAGAAAGAATAAGACATAAAAATTAAATAATAATCGGGAAAGGAGAGGAAAAGAGAGGGAAAAGAGAGGGAAAAGAGCGGGGAAGTGACAGTCAGACAGGGAGATTCCTTTCACATTCACTTTCACTTTTGACAGCGAGTGGAGGCAGGTGGTTTTCCATTTATGGCTAAACTCCAGAGGCCTTGAAAACCTTGTAAACATGACAGAAGTGGCAACTAACCACGAGCCAACCGGCCACTTGGTTTTACTATCACATGATCACATGCATGTATATATATATATGTAGTTTATAATTATAGTATATGGTTCTACTTCTATATATTATATACTCTTTTATAATCACACCGACCACCCAGCATTTGGTTCTGCTTTTGGGGCACATTCAACATTTTTCTCTTTGAAATGCTCGATCTTTAATGTGTTTTCCCACCGTATAGACCCCACTACGTGGTTTCCTCACAACCCTCTAATTAACTTTACCCCCATACTTCTTTGTTCCAATTGATGCTTGTGTATTGCTTCGCCTATCAAGCTTTTGTTTCAGACTTAGACTACCTTTTACAATGCTTCCATCGAAAGTATTTTTGTGAAACTATTTTATTTTAAAAGCCTTTTTTTTTTCATAGAACAACGGCTCCTTAGAAAACATTATAAACAATTTTTTAAAAATAAATATTTAAACTTTTTAAAAGTATTTTTTTACTTTAAAAACATTTTCTAAAAGCACTATTAGATAGGGTATTAATTTCATAATAGTGATTCTTACAAAAATAGTTTTAGCTTGGAGTATAATGATTAACAAAGAAATTTGTGAAAAGCAATTGATATTAAATAAAGTTTAAAGGAATGTTAAACTTGTCTCTTAAATAAATGAATTCTTCTTTAAGAAAAAAAACGAAAGTGTTAAGTTTGTTAGTCTTTTTGTCAAAGGAATTCATTTTCTGAAAACACAAGTTCATTAAAAAAAATTATTGAAGTTTCTTTGGAATATTTCTTAAAGAATAGTCAAATTTTACAAAGTTTACCTTGGATTTTTTTTTTGGGTGCGAAAGCAACATCTACAACAACATGTGATGGAAGATGAGATTTGCATGCATGCAATATGGAAAATGAATTTCTACAAGGTCCTCACTCTTTTGCCTTGCTGGCTTTCTTATTGGATTATGAATTATTTTTTGACAAGCACATCTTAAAAATAATTTTATTAAAAAAAAAAAAAAAACTACTAGTAGTCCTTGTCTTAGGTAGTGTTTGTTTTTTTAGCTTTTTGCTGAAAACCATTTAGTTTTAGAATTTAGGTTGTTTGTTTTTTTACTTTTTCATGACTTATTATAAACTTTTTACTAAATAGAAAAAACCAAAATATATGACTTTTTCTAAATAGAAAAAATAACACAATGGTTTTTTTTTTTACTTTTTAATACTTAATAGAAATAAAATACTATAAAAACAAACAACCTAATATTTAATACTATTAAATATTAAGGTTCTATTTAGAATTAAGTAAAAAAACAAACACCACCTTAGTTTTATGAGATATTATGTAACGGAGCAATGTGGCCTCCACCTGATACCAAGTGGATGACAATAACCAATTCACCTTATTTATAAGTATGGCTCACCAATGGTAAGCAAGGAGAGTCTCCTCCAAGAATCAACATTAGTAACTTTTTAGTTAAATTCAAAAGCCCAATTTATTGAGGAAAAACCTATCTTTGTAGTTCATGCTATAGCTTCTTAATGAAGTAATTTAGCTTAGACCCCACCCTACCAATTATGAGTCTTTAACTCCGTCCATCAAATCAAGACCCCTTAACTTGTCTCAAGAATTTAAGGATGAATGGTCAAGCCTATTTGAATGTCTCAATTTAAATTGAAACAGGTTGAGGGTCTTGATTCGATGGATGGATTAAAGACTCATAGTTGGTAAGGTGGGGTCGGGGTGAGGATGTGGTTGACTATATGTCGTTGTTGAAGGATTCACTACTTTCAATGACACGTCCCATTATTGGCATGCATATGGTACACCACAAGAGTTAACTAGCATAGGTATCTGAAGCTCTCATGTTGGTTAAGCCTTATTTAGCCTCTATATTACTTAAATCATAAATAATATGACCATCGATTATTAAACACAAAGATTTCATTAGAAATTACTTGAGAATTGTTTTTTTTTTTTTAACAATGTTTAATTATAAACATTTTTAGTTTTAAAATTCAAATTAAAGTCATATTTTATCAGATATCTAGGTCTTGTTCAGTAGCTATTTTTAAAAACAGTTCTAAATAATAGTTTTTGAAAATCATTTTTTAATATTTTGTAAAATAAAAGTTTATTTGAGAACTTGAAATATTTTTAACCTATTTATAATATATTTTAAAAATAATTTTGATATTCAGTACTTTATTTTTAATTATTTTACATGTTTATATAATTATTTTTTAATCCAACCTTTAAAAAATAGGTGAAAACAATATAAAATAAGTAAAAGATATTATTTGAAAATATCTTATTTTCTCTAAAAACGGTTTATAATTGTCAAACGTGTTTTCCTAATTTTTTTTATTTTGAAAAACAAAAAGTTGTTCTTGAAAATAGTTGCAAAACATACCCTAGAGTTTCTTTTTGTTATTTTTTTTTTCATTTTTGAAATTGAAGTTTTTAGTGGTTTCCCACCAAAAATGTATTTCTACTCTATCCTTTGCAATGTTTATTGTGTTTGATAGAAATTAACTTATGGTTGATCTTCAGATCATAGTATTGTAGTGGAATATTAAACTTCTTTTTTAAAACAAATAAAATGGCTAAATTAGATTTATGAGGAGTAAAATGATAAAAGGTTCGGTTGTTAATTTTAAATACAATAATAGAATAAAATTAATTACAATGATGGCACATCTAATCTATAAGAGACAAAAGTATGAAGTATAAAATATCATTAGTGAAAAACATAAAACATGTATGAGCCAAAAATAGTTTAGTTTCAAAAAATTATCAATATTATTCATTTTGATATGTAGAAATAAACTTGCAACTTATTAAGCATTAAATAGAAATACTTGTTACTAAAATTTAAAAGTTTGTTTAGTAAGTGTTTTCGAAAACAATTTTAAAAAATAACTTTTAAAAATAGTTTTTAAAAATTATTTTATGATATTTTGTACAATAAAAATTTATTTAAAAACCTAAAATATTTTTTTAACTTGTTTTTAATATTTTTAAATATATTTTAAAAATCATTTTTATATTTAATTATTCTATATGTATAATTATTTTTTAAAACAATACTTAGAAAATAAGCCAAAATAGAAAAAAAAATTAAGATATTATCTAAAAATGCCCTATTTTTTATTTTTAAGAATAGAAAACAGAAATCAAATTTTGATTGTCAAACGTGTTTTTCTAATATTTTGTTCTAAGAATAGAAAATTGTTCTCAAAAACAGTTGTTAAACATATCCTAAGAGACTTGAAATTTTCAAAAGTTATATGAAACATGGAAAGTAATATTGGATTTAACCGAGGCTTGAGTTTATTTGAGTGTTTCTTTTTAAGAGTATTTTTAGTTTATAGTACTTCATTAGTAGTAATTCAATTTAAAACATTTTTACAAAAAATCAACTAGTGTTTAGTTAAAAAAATAAAAAAGTTTTGATGATATTTTTTATAATTTGATATGTAATAGAAAAACTCAAAATCATTTTAGTAATCAAATGGATTTTTTTTAAATAAAATCATGCTTCCATATATCAATTAAACAAATAAAGCTTTCAACTTTCATATTTTATGTTGAGAATATTCCTTGTCCATGCATGCATTTGAATGGTTCACGGTCACCCACCTCTTTAACACATTCTCCATTGTCACTCGTCATTTTTTTTTTCCCTCTTAGATCACTTTTTCCATTGGCATCTGTTACTTTTTTTTTTCTTTCACACATCACTTTATCCATGTCTCCTTTAACACTTTTTTTTTTTTTAAAAAAAAAAAAAGAAATATATATGTTAATGTATTCTCTCATAAAACCTCTTTAATTTAAAACCTTTTCTCTCTTTCATATCTCAATATTTATTGATTTTAATAATTTTTTGGATATATTAATTACAAAATGAGAATATGAGAATATGATAATATATAATAAAAATAATAATAAAGTAAAAAAAACATAAATTATAATGGATAAAACTGAAAATATTATCCCATGAATAATATACTAGATAATTTCAAATATTAATTATAAGAATACATTTAACAATTTAAGGTTTAAATTTAAATTTTACATTTTATTATTTTGAGGTTTAGAATATAAGATTTTTTTTATATAAATGTGAAATAAAATGTTTATTTATTTTTCAAATCTTACCAAATGTAAATCAAATGAAAATATTTTTTAATATTGTTTTATTATTTATATTTAAAAATTTTCATTTCAAAATCACAATCAATAATGGCGATTTTAGTTGTTTTCTTGTGATTTTAATTTGACTACGATTCTAAATTTTTTTTTTAGTTAAAATATTTTTTATATATATAAAATAGAAACATAAAAAAAATGCATTTAACATTTTATATAAATTTTCTCTTAATTTTATTAGGAATTAAAAATATTTATAATTTAATACTAAATTTTTACTTACTGTAATTTCTTTCTTCAATTAGGATATTTCACTTCCTCAACTCTTGTTCAGTTTCCACTTGTTATCTAACTGATGTTACCTGGATAATTCATTCCTATACCCTGTTTGTAGAAAGGATATATGTTACTAAAAATTAGTATATTATTTTCACTAACACAGTTTCAGTTTTGTTGGGCATCTAATGATAGAAAGAAGCTAACACCTATGAAAGCATGGCCAACATGAAGCAATGGAACACTCATTTGAGTGACAAATACATTGATTATTTTTATATTAATTATCTTTTTTTCTTTTTTTTCTTTTTCTTTTTTACACTTTTTTTTGTGATATTCCACATCGGATAGAGGGAAAGTTCATGGCATTATATAAGTATGAATTTATCTTAATCCGGTAGACGCGTTTTAAAGTCATGAGAGCCTCTTTGGGTCCAAAGCGGACAATATCTACATGGTTAAGAGCGGATCGTTACAAATGGTATCAGAGTCAATCTCCGACCTCAATGTGGTGGTTTGTCTGGTCTCATAGGGGTGTTTGTCTATTTGGTCCCGCAATCTTAAGGGACACAATGAGGATGTTGTGTCTACATGGGGGGGTGTTTGTTACATCTCACATCAGATAGGGGGGAAATTCCTGGCATTATATAAGTATGAACTTCTCTTAACCCGGTAGACGCGTTTTAAAGCCATTATGGCATCTTTAAGTTCAAAGCGGATAATATCTACATGGTTGTGAGCAAGTCATTATATTTTTATTCATAAAAGATAAAAGATTGAGCACCTCAATTTTGGTTTCAATAAAATTTGAAAATAAATAAATAAATTTATATTTGTTAGAGTTTGGTGATCCAAATTCTATTTGGTCTAATCCAAAAAGCTCGCAATGTGACATATATAGTGAAGTTATAATTATGATATTTTTTTGGGGATTTATAGTAGTAGCAGAGGGATCGGGCCAATACGCACAATCCCATAATTTTAGGGTTATATCTATATATATGTGATGATGCATAGTTTTAGGGTTATGATCCTTATACTGCTCACAACTTTTCTCTCTTGTACAAAGTTTTTTATATAGTGAATTTCCTTCTTCTCTATTTGTGGTTTTTCTTATCTAAGGTTTTTCACATAAATCTGTGTGTTCTTATTTTATTTTATTTTATTTATTATCTTTTCTAACTTTCAATAAGTTTAATTAGGCAAACAAATGGTTTATTTATTCTTAAGAAAAAAAATCATTTATTAAGATTAAATGCTTATAATATGTCAATCATTATAAGATAATAAAATTAATTTTAGAAAATCTCTAATATGCACTTTTAATGTGTAGATTTTTTTTTACTAGTTCCCTCCCCAATTTTTTTTTTAATCAATTTAATATTTTTAATGATTTTTAAACTCTTTTTATAAATAATTTTTCTTTTAGTGTAAGGTTAAGTTCAAGTGTTTGTAGGTTTTTAATTTTTTTTAATTTTTTATTTACTTTGTGATGAGTTTTATGATTTTAATTTTAATTTTTTAAAGTAATTTTAAAATATATTTTCTTTTTTAAAAAAAATGATACCCATAGAATTTACCAAATTTTCTTCATGATGTACTAATTTTTCTTTAAAATGTACTAAAATTGATCATTTTACCCTCGATTATGCAAATAGCACATGTCTTTCCGTCCAAAAAAAATAATGTCATTTCTCAAAAAATGCACTTACATACAATATAAAGGATGAATGTTACATTGTTCAATTTTGAACTCAAGGAGGGCAATATACAAAACACGCTATAAGTTGAGGATAAAGTGTAATAAACTCACATTTTATTTAGCATTAATATACAAAATATCTGGTTAACATAAATTTGGTATCCTAAATATTTAAACAATAAAATTTAATTTATAAATCTAAACTTAAGAAAAGTGCATATTGACATGCCTCACCTTCTAGTGATAGCTCAAATTGCTAGAATCAAAACTGTTTGGTGTTTTGCCAAGTATAGGAAAAACGTATCAATTGTGGAATCCTGTCTCAAAGGGAAGTACTAATTCTCCCACAAAGAGGAGCTTTCGTGACCAGCAAATAAGTGAACTAGGGAAAATTGTAAATCTATTATTATAATTAACATTTTGAAATTATCAAGTATATTATATGTGAGAAAGTATTTTTATTTTTTATTCATCATATATTTATTGTTATATTTAGCTTCTTCTCATTAATTATTAATCATATATTATCAATTTGTGTTTAATATTCTTAGAAAATTATTAAAATTAATAAATATGAAAAAAAAAAAATGATAAGAGTGAAAAAATAGAAATTAAAAAAATTTACAAGAGAATACCTCAACATATAAAAAAGAGTTAGGGAAGGTGTGGAGAAGGTCGGTGAGAGTAAAAATAAATAAATAGATAAAAACAAAGGTGACAAATGAGGCTTGTCTAAGTTGTCGTATCAAAGTTTTAAAAAAGGTAATTTTAAAACTCTCTTTTAAATTACTATTAAGTACATGTGCAAGGAATTATTTTATCTTTGAATGTAAAAGTTAAAATTCTTAAAAGATACATATTTTAATATTTTTGATTGGCCTATGAAAACACGCTTTTCCTTTTTAAAACATTACCAAAAGTCAAATTTGTGTAACAAAAGTGCTTTCAAACATTAGGCTTTGCTAATATGTTTAATAAATTAAATTTAGCCATTAAATCATATAATGTCATTTAAAATATAAATTAAATAACAAATTTTAAGTCAACAAATTTGATAAAATTTAGATTAAGTCTTAATAAGTAATTAAGTGTTAATTTTTTTGGTTTTATTAGAAGTTTCTTAAGAGTCTGATTGAAATTGATTATTTGGTTTTTCATACTTCAAAGTAATTTTTTATGGGTATTTGACAAAATTTTAGAATTTAAAGAATTATTAAAGTGAATAAGTACTTGATGAGCATTTCGTGTAAAAATTATTTTTTGTTATGTATATATAACATAAAACTATCATAAAAATACTTGAATTTTTTTATATTTAAACACTAACAAATTCATTATAAAAGATTTGTCTTCGTACAAATATTATCAATAAATGCATTACAACTTAAAGGCTTATCCCATGATCACCCTCAAGTGGTCCTCAATGAATATCCGCTAAAACTCGATCTACTCATACCCATGCACTTTCCACACTAGTTCATGTCACAAAAGCAAATTTCGCCAAAGCCTTCCTACGCCATTCGAGCACAGTAATTTTAAAATCAAGAACCTGAAAGTTTCAAAAATCACTTTTAAAAGTGATTATTGCATCAACTCTTGATAAGGGCATCTTCCAAAAATTATTAGTATTATTTTTTACCATGGAACATATTAGAACCAATTTTTAATTTAAAAATGGAATTAATCAAAACTTTGCAAGCTAAAATTTTTTTTATCATAATTACTTTGGAAGTCTATTTATCGGTATTTTTCTTTAAAGTATTTTCAATGAAAATGTTTTCTAACTTTTGACAAACGTGTGATTTTCTTTAAAAATAAAAATATTTTTTAAAAATATTATCAGACTCTAAATATGACTGTCCTAAACCACGAAGATATACCAATATGTTTAATAGGAGTTGAAGAAATCATTACCAATTAAAAGCATTCCTATTTACATTTTTTAGCCAAAAAAAATAAAAAATTGATTTTACCATCATCACCACCCTATAATTACCATCACTATCACAACCCTAGCACCATTATCAACCCATATGCACCCAAGCCCGCAATTGATATACACTCAATTGCCTTTACAATTAAGTAATAAACCACCGTACAAAAGTACAAACAATTATACACCCAAAGCCCCCATTCAAACCCAAGGCAACATGGACAAGAAAACCAAGCCTAAAGGCATAGTGGGTTTGTGTTTCTTTGTTTGCCAATCCTTTTTAATATTATGAGAAAAATAGCACAAGTGTTCGAAGTTTAAGCCAACCTTTAAGACCCCTTTTCCTCCTCTCATTTAATATAAAAATTACTGTAAGCCATCTCTGCCTAACGTCACCAATATAATATAAAGTATCTGCACGGTTTCTTGACCAGTTTTCTGTGGATTTTTGCTCCATTTTAATATTCAAATGGACCCAGCTTTCCATGCATTTTTTCACATGCACTTGAGGAGGAGCCGAAACCCTAGTCTCATTGTCCTCGACTCCTTTCACACTTCTTTTGAATTTACTCTTGTGGTCATTTCTTTCTTCTTTTTCCCCATGCAAACCTTTGATCTTATCTCTCTCCCTCTCTCTATGTGTATATAATAAATGTGCTTAGCTCTCTTTTCTATTTCTTTATTGTTTTTTCTTTGCCTCTACTCACTGTTCTCCTCTGTGCTCATCAGCTTGGAAATGCACTAACTTACAGGGTTTTTTTTTAACTTCATCCCATGTACATACAAGAAGAAATTTCTAGAGCTATTATTTAATAATTTATTTTTAAATTGGATTATTTTAGTTTTTTCAAATCTCTTTTAAGTGAGACGTAACTAATTTGGTGCAATATTTTAGTGTTTGCAATTTTTTTTTCTTGGTCAAGATAGAGTGCCATTGAGCATATTTAATAATCTTGTTTGATAGTGAAATTGAAGAATTTTAAAAAGATTTTTTAAAGTAGAAGAAGGTAAAAATAGTGCAGAAATTGGGTTTAATGATAATTTTCATTTCTTTTTTTTTTTTAAATGAAATTACATTTTCATCTCATTTTCAAAATCAAAAGCCTGTGTGGAAGCTCAAGTAGTCACAAATATCCCACATTAATTAACAACCACATTTTTGGATTTATTTTATAAGAATTGTTTTTAATTATTATAAATACCTTGAAGATTAAATGGAATATATTTCTTAATTTTCTATTAACATGAATTATTACATTCTTTGAAGAAATTTTCTCCAAATTTCTTCAAATTCTTTGGGTTGGTTTCAGAAGTCCCATTGATCAACATCCCAAAAATATATAAGAAATTATTTATTTACATAATGTATAGAAGTGACAACTATAGAAATGAATATGAGACTTAGCAAAACTATTTTAGTTCCTTTATGCTATTTAATTTGGCATTGAATAACCCTAGTCCATTTGTGCTACAGGAATATTGTATATATGCATGAATCTGAGCAATGGGCATGTATATAATATTCTAGAGATATGTGATTGGTTTCATGAGTATCCTAGGAGTTAAGTATACACTCTTCCATCTCAAACATCATAAAAAGCAACTTCTAACTCTAGACTACTCATCTAAAACGACTAAGGAGAATCTTTTTCCCTGTGTTTTTCCTTATTTTCTGGTCAAAGATCAGCAGGAATCAAGCTACATGATTGTGAAGCAATAATTTCAGTGTTTTCTTATATAGAGAAGAGCCATCACACTGGTCTATACACAAGACCAGTTATAAAGCACATTGACAAGAAGGATAATTATTGCAAAACTTTCCAAAATATACTTATAAAGTGTAGTTTTACCTAAAGTTGAAAGAGAGGGTGATGTTGTAATTTTATGAAGTAACATTCTCTTATAGGGTCTTTAAATACCTGCAGTACCTCATATACTTCACTGTCCTCACTTGTATTGTCTTCAAATCGGTTTGTGCTTTAAGGGCTTATTGTTTTTTTCCCTTTCAGAGCCATGGAAGATCGAGGGCAAGACCATGGCTTGGAGAGAAATGAACCAGTGAGGTCAAGGTGGACTCCAAAGCCTGAGCAAATAGTCATACTTGAGTCCATCTTCAACAGTGGTATGGTAAATCCTCCCAAAGATGAAACTGTGAGGATAAGAAAATTGCTGGAGCCTTATGGTTCTGTTGGGGATGCAAATGTCTTCTACTGGTTCCAAAACCGAAGATCGAGATCTAGACGTCGGCAGCGCCAGATTCAGGCCAGCCTTGCTGGAGATCGAGGAGCTCAGGCACATGCTGGTGGTGCAATTCACTATCAAAGTAACCTGATGCCGCCTTCTGCTTTTGTTCCGTCTTCATCTTCTTGCCTCGTCGGTTCCTCTTCATCATGCGGTGGTATGAACGATGATGGTGTCGATAATCTCTTTTCATTCTCCGGTCAAGTGGGTCTCCAGGAAATGGAGCACAGCTCTGGTGTAACATCAACCTTGTGCCCTTCAAACACCTCCAATTTGCACTACCAATCTGGTAATTGCATGGCTGAGCTACTACCTTTTTGCTCTTTAATTCCTCTCGTCTTGTTTGGAAATCATGTTTTTTTAGACTAATCTTTGTAATTCCCATGTAATTGGTTTCCTCCACAAGATGCTGGCTTCTCTTTCATGAAGACTATCAACTTTGCTTCCATAGTCTTTTAAGTATTTTCCTATTACTCCAAAATCTTCATCTGCTCAAATATAACTGAGAGAAGTTGTATTCTCCAGCAGTAATTTTTAAAAAGGGTATCCTCAATTCTCCTCCAAACTTGTGTGCATCCACTTCAGTTTCAAGTCTTTTTATGCTTGTTCTAATATTATTCCAAAGTCTTAGCATCAAGTTCAAAGCAAATAAAAAATAAAAAAAACGAAATGTGTTAAATATGAAAGTGCAAAATTAGTGGAAAGCATTGAATTGTTGTGTCAATTAACTTGCTTTTGACTGTTTGATGGATCAGGATGTGTTACGGTGTTCATCAATGGGGTTCCAACTGAGGTTCCAAAGGGATCATTTGACATGAAAGCTATGTTTGGCCAAGATTTCGTGTTGGTCCATTCCTCGGGAGTGCCTGTTCCTTTCAATGAATTTGGCTTCTCAATGCAGAGCTTGCAACATGGTGAAAGCTATTTCCTGGTAAGCATAGCTAGGTAGCAAATAATTGCCCCTTTCAATTCTTGTCCTAAACTTTAGGGCAAGATCCATCATCATGTTCAAATGGGTACCAAAAATTTTGGTTCAATTCTATGCTTTAGATAAACCGTCTGTATTTTTCCTCCTCTATGGATGATTTCTTTTTCTCCTTTTTTTTTTTTGGGGTGTGTTCTTTTTCTTTTTTGAGCTGTGTCTACTTGGATGAAGTTCAATCATTTGGCTCTACTGTAACCATAAAAATTCCTTCCCATGGTCATTTAGTTCACATGGTATTTGGTGACTTCCATCATTGACACTGCACTTTACAGTAATCTCCTGCTTAATCTGGGTGCTGGGGAATTTTTGGAATTCCATGAAGCTCTCTCTCCCCCTTCTCTTTCCCTCTCTCTCCCTCTCCCTCCCTCTCTCTCTCTCTCCCTCTCCCCCTCTTCCTCTCTCTCTATTTATTTACTTGAAAAGAATGGTAGAACATTTTGTTGTACTTAATTACTTCAGGATTCTGAGGTAATCATTCCTTAAAACTGTTTATTTTACTTAATTACTTCAGGATTCTGTGTAAGAGACTCTGATGTTTCTAGTGAGGATCATTGGGTAGATTTCGAAATCTACCAAAAATGCTACTTAGATACATATTAAAATGTTGGTTACAGGTTTCAAGACACATGTAAACAAATATTAAAGCGATGCACCGACCATCAGGAGCTTCCTCTATCTGGGTTCAAGATACTAGAGCCGTATCTATATTCGCTTTCTGCATCGTATATATTCTTTTCCCTAGTTTTGCTCACTTTTCTTGTTTTCCTCCTATCGAGCTGGGTACTACATCTTGATGTTACATTATCTATTTATATATATAGAACCTCCATATCAGAGAAAAAATTATTGTATGGGCTCTTTTGAACCCTAGATATCAATGCAAACCTAAGATCTGTATTGTCTATCCATGAGAATTAGTTGCTATAATCCCAGAAATGGTCCTGATCCTTCAAAATCCAACATGCTTTCAATAGATCTTTTTCTGTACATGGTATTGAGACTAGTGACTGCTGCTTCCAACTATCGGCTTTTCTTGCTAGGGTTGAAGCTCTTTTTATGATTCCAACAGTTAATAATTCGCATGAGTTTCCTTTTAAAAAAAAAACTCAGTTTAAACTTGAATTGGTGTCAATTTTGGCCCACTAGATCAAGGTATTTTTCAGCGAGAGCAACAGATTTGGGAGCAATATTGCTTAGGTTATGCTACATGGATCATTGAATTTGTAGTTTTAGCAGACCCTTTAGGATGTATAAATTGAATTAGTCGCATTTTGACAAATAGTTGACGGTATTCTTATCTTATCCATTAATGTTCAAATCTTAGAAGAGAAAGTATTTATTTTCCTTTCAGTGAAGTTTCACTAGGGGGATTAACCAAGCTCTAGCATTTCAATTTAGTTGCGATGTTGGGTAAACCCTTTTATATTTTGAGTTTAACAATGCAAAAGAAAAATGTTCAAGGCATTCAATTTTTTCTCAAGGAAAGTTAGAATCAATAGTAGTTTCAAAATGAATTCATCTTTTTTTTTTTTTCAATTTTTTTGGGTTTTATGCATCTTTAAGGCAGTGTGACCAATTAATTTCTTTAGTCACTAAGGCTTACAATCTGTATTTCTATTCCAAAATATTCTATAATTAATATGAGAATTTATATGAAAATCCAAAATTCAAGGTCAGTTACTATTTTATCTAGTGAACTGATGAAGATAAGTTCTTACTATGCTTCCAAAAAGAGAATTTTCCCATCATTAAGTTAAGAACAACTCTATTATCTCACAAATGCGAAACAGATAAAGAGAAAGTCATGATCAGTGGAAAAAAATAGAGTATCATGAAGAATGGTTCAGATGCAAATAATCTTCCGAAACTCTTGATCTTCTGCAATGCATTCGAACTATGATGGCTGGGACCAAAAGGTCAGGAAATGGAGAAGAAAGTCCTTGGTGAAGATATCAACAATTTCATGTAATCCTTCATCCTTTCCCTCGCATTTTGGTGATCCAATGAAGCCTTTGTGTTTTCATATTAATTCAAGGGCAATATACATATATAGAATAAATTAGGTTTTATATAGAGGATGAAGAATTTGAAAATATGCAAAATTTTAAATTATTTTATTATATTTTATTTTTCTTGGTATTTCTAAAGTAAAAAAAAAAAAATTAAAATTAATTTTATTTTTCCTTTATAATTCATGTCCTTAGTTGGAGTCAAAAGTAGTAGATCTACCACAACTTGAGAAACACACTAAGTTGTGGGATTAAAGAAAAGAGATGAATGTTAATCAACCCATCTCCCAAAGAAAAAAACAAACAGAAAAGAAAAAGAAAAGAAAAAAAAATGAGAAGAAAAAATAGGACATCCAAGGAAAAGGTAAAAAGAGGCAAAAGTTAATCAACCCATCTCCCAAAGAAAAAAGGGGGAGGGGGATGAAGGACATCTAAAGGAAAAGGACATCTATGTATGTGATCAAGACCCTTGTATGTTTTTGCAAGATGCTTGTGTAACAAAATGAAAGAAAGGGGAATTGTTTCTCAAGTTGCACCCAAGAAATGAATAGGATTTATGCTAAGGAACATACATGACTATATGAGCTGCAAGTACATATGGACAACTTGCCAATGCCACATGACTTATGCAGCAGGGAAAAAGAAGTCCCCATTGTTAGAAATTAAGAACAGACGTAACAAGTGACTTTGAAAATTTTAATATTTGAAGTTGTTCCATCTCACAAAAGAGATGTGACATTTATCTTAAAGGACCCTTGTCCAAAACTTTATGAAGATGTTACTTGAACAAATGCCCAAAGATTTACGATATCAAACATATCTGATTTTTATAAGTAGTTGTATATGTCCTTGGCTGCTTGCCAACCATCTTATACCTGTGGCTTATCCTAACTGTAAAGTTGCGACTCTAGTGCTAAAAGTCCCAACAAACTGGGGCTCATGTCCACAAGAAGCAAAGCTCACCAGTAAGTTTAGATGGCAAACTTAGAGAGTGAATTAAGAAAGATTGATTAATGGTCTTTTTTAGAAAGCGTTTATGGGTGTGTTGGGAAACACTTCGATTGTGAAGATTTTGTTTGAACCTTGAAAAAAACAAAAAGTGATTAATGCTAGGAATCAGGGACCAAAGGTGACCTCTCTTGAAAAAAAATACAGGGGTTTAAAAGTAGAGACACGTTGGGGAGTTTTTTTAGTTGAAATTTTTTTGTAAAGAAAAGAAAGAGATTGGATGAAGAGTTTCTGTGGCAAAGGCAACCCTCAATGGTAGGATTTTAGGAGCCAATTAGAAATATCAAGGGAGAGTTTTGGGAAAGTATTACAATACATATAACAGATGTTTTGGGAAATCTGTGAAAATAATTATACAACTGATTGTGGGAGAAGAATTTAGGACAATTCTACTTTAGTTTGGATTGACAACCACCTACCTAAGTAGGTGGAGGTTGACCACTTTCTGCCTAATAACACCCCCTCACAAGTTATACAAGGCTTCTTGCACCATGAGCTTGGATCAGAGACAATGAAATGGCATTGAGGATAGACCTTTTGTAAAAATCTCAGTCACTTAATCCTGTGTGGGCATACATGAATCTCAATGTCACGTTGCATCACTTTCTCTCTAACAAAGTGGTAGTAAATTTCTATATGCTTTGTATGAGCATGAAAGAAAGGATTGGTGGCAAGCATGGCAACACCAATACGGTCACACCAAATAAAAGCTAGGAGCCTTGGGGAAAGAAAGACCAAGCTCATGCAACGGTGACTGTCCAAGTAAGTTCGGCTATGACATTGGTAAGACTTCGATATTCAGACTCTGTGCTAGAGTGAGAGACCAACTCCATGAAATATTGTGGAGCTTCTATCATCCGGGTCACCTGTGTAAGGCTTTGAGGAAAATAGATGTTTATTAAACAACTTTTCTCAATTAAAACACGAAAGATAAAATATAAACTTATATAGAGACTCTTCTAGCTAGAAAATAGGAACTTTCCTAAAACAAAAAATAGAGACTCCTCTTATTAGAACATAGGAACTTACCTAAAAAATAGAACATGAAGCTAACTAAATACATGAAACTAACTAAATCTAAAAATAAAAATAAATATAAGATTTTATCCTTTTTCCCAAAAATAACAACAATATTCCTAAATTCTCGATACTCCCTCTCAAGTTGGTGCATAGATATCTATCATGCCCAACTTGCTTATTAGATGTTCAAAAACTTATCTTTGAAGTCCCTTAGTTAGGATATCAACTAGTTGTTGTGTAGTTGGAACAAAAGACATGCATATAATACTAGTTTTGAGTTTTTTCTTTATGAAATGTCTATCAATCTCCACATGCTTAGTCCTATTATGTTGAACTAGAATATGTGCACTACTAATTGCAGCTTTATTATCATAATAAAGTTTCAAATGGTAGATTTTTTGTTGTCTTGGCTCTTTTAAGACATGGTTAAGCCACATCATGACTTACAAGCCCCATGTGTCATCGCTCTAAATTCTACCTCTGCACTATTCCTAACTAGCACACTTTGTTTTATACTCCTCTAAGTAACTAAATTTCCTCAGATAAATGTGCAATACCCTAAGGTTAATCTCATATCAATTATTAAACTAGCCCAATCTGTATTCATATATACTTCAACTCCCTACTACTCATTCTTCTTAAAAATAATCTTTTTCTTGGTGTATTCTTTAAGTACCTTAAAAATCTATAAATTGCTTTGAGATGCACTTCAAAAGGTGAATGCATATATTAACTTACCACACTAGCTACAAAGGTAATATCTGGTCAAGTGTGAGATAGGTAAATCAACTTACCAACCAAATTTTGGTACCTTATGGTATCTACCAAAACCCTAGTTTCTACCTTTTTGAGCTTTATATTGGGATCTATAAGGGTATTTGAAGGTCTACAAGCATTCATTCATGTTTCCTTTAGGAGATCAAAATATATTTTCATCATAAAACATTAAAAATTCCCTTATTTGATCGTGTTATCTCCATTCCAAGAAAATATCTCAAGGCTCAAAGATCTATAATTTCAAATTCAATAGCTAGGCACTTCTTCAAATGATTCATCTCAACCATATTATCTCTTATTAGAATAATGTCATCCATATAAACTATTAAAATTGTAACTTTACTTCCTGAAAAGTATTTCAAAAATAGGTTGTGATATGTTTATCCTTAACAAAAGCTTATTTTCTTCACAAAGTAAGTGAACCTCTCAAACCAGGCCCAAAGAGATTGCTTAAAGCCATATAATGACTTTTGTAGTTTATAAACCTTTGAGCCAACCCTTTTATCAAAGTTGAGAGGTAGATCCATGTACACCTCCTCCTTTAGGTCTCCATTAAGGAAGATATTTCTAAGACCTAATTGTAATAGTGGTCAATCCAAATTTGCAGCAATTGATAAAAGAACTTTGAATGAATTTAATTTTGCAATGGGAGAAAAGGTTTCTAAGTATCAATCGTCTCATATGTTTGTGTAAATCCCCTAGCAACAAGGCGCACCTTACACCTTTATAAAGAGTCATCAGAATTATATTTGATAGTAAACACCCACTTGTAGCCAACAGTAGTCTTCCCTTTAGGTAGAGTTACCACTTCTCAATTCTTATTCTTCTCAAGGATTGGACCTTTATTTCCTCAAGAACAACCTCCTTCCACTCTAGAATTTTTAGAGCATCTTGTACATTAATTCTTCAGAATTTCTACACTGGAAAGTTGAGAGGCAAATCCAACCATGGAAGAGGACAAAATCTTATAAGATATGAAACTGGACATAGGATGTTGAGTACAAGACTGAACACCTTTTCAAACTATAATAGGGACATCAAAATTTAATATTGGAAGAAGAACATGGTTTAGATGGAGACTTACCTTTCTCAAGTGGTGAGATTAGATTTGTTCTGGGGATAAATTCATGGCCTTGTTGTAAAGTAGGTTTCTTTATCATTTGAATATGTTTTCTCCTTGAGTAGACACGAAGATCTTGATTGTTGTTACTTGTATTTTTACTGAATTTAGTAGTGTCATGATCTTGATCATGTGTTGGCATTAAGGCAAGCTGTCCAAAAATTTTCAATAGCTAAATCATTTGTTCCCAAAGTTTGTCTACTACCAAGAGACTCACCAAATATGGGTGGCTATTTTTCTATTTTTTCTAGAAATTTTTCTAGGAATTTTCCTAGAGTTTTAG
Organism: Vitis riparia; assembly: GCF_004353265.1. NCBI lineage: Eukaryota > Viridiplantae > Streptophyta > Magnoliopsida > Vitales > Vitaceae > Vitis > Vitis riparia. Next base: position 1,982,497 of record NC_048438.1, on the reverse strand, counting down.
ATCACTATTGAACTAATAGTGGCTAGTCTAACTCAAACACCTCACTAGGAATGAAATCTTCACTTTTATTCTCCCCCTAAGGATGATCATGACTAAAATAGGGTATGGTTTCAAAAAGGTAACATTCATTGTGACAAACATTCTTTTGGTATAGGGATTAAAATATTTATACCCTTTTTATGTTAAAGAACATCCAAAACAGATGCATTTGGATGCTCAATGATCAAATTTTCCATAGTTATGATTATAGACATGAATGAATGGAATGTAACAAAAAAATTTCTAAGGTAAATTCATTGAAATATGTGAAGTAGGAAAACACATATTGAAAAAATCAAGAGTTTGATATTTTAAAACCCTAATAGGCATCCTATTGATCAAATAAGTGGCAGTTAAAATAGTTTTAACCCAAAGATATTTAAGAACTTTTGTTGAAAAGATGAGTAATCTAACAACTTATGAAAGATGTCTATTCTTTCTTTCAACCACTCTATTTTGTTGAGGTGTATAAACACAAAAATTTTGATGTGCTATGTCATTTTCCATAAAGTAATTTCTCAACAATTGATTAAAGTATTTTATTTCATTATCAATTCTGAAAATCTGAATATATGTTTGAAATTGTGTTTTGACCATTTTGTGAAAAAAATTTAACACTTATGTTACTTTTGATTTTTCTTTTAGCAAATACACCTAAGAAGTCCTTGTAGAATCATCTATAAAGGTGATAAATCTTCAAATTGATAGATGGTAGTTTTTTCATTCATTTTTTCATTTGTTCATGTATAGAGTATATATAGAGGGTAATCACCATTCTAAGAATGGGAAAGAATGAATCAATGAAAGAATGATATAAGGAAATA